>NC_058134.1:150416611-150446270 GCF_016433145.1 Gracilinanus agilis
CCCCCCCCCGAGATCTGGTGAAAAAGACTGGTCTTTTTCAGTGGATTTTAAACCAAAAGAAAAGAGGATAAAAGCTAGCCTCATTGACAAAAAGCCAATTTGGGACAGTCCCCTATTGGCATAAGAGTGTACATTCAAAACAAATGCATTCAACTCATTCAACTCCCCATAGTTCAAATCAACTGCACTCCAAAGTTCAAATTTGGATCTTCATGATCCAGTGAAGGCTCTTCAGGCATCTTCATGGTGTCTTCACCAAACAGGTTCGTTGTCTTGATTCTGGGGAGATGGCAAAATCCTTATCCTGAAATTACTCTCAAAAGAATTTAAATTTTACATTATAGATCATAAATCATACATTTCCTTCTGAGAATTATACATTACCCCCCTGAGATTACTCCTAAAGGAGTTAAAAATTAACTTGCATTATAGATTATAATTCAGACATTATGATTATAAAAACTTAACACACACACCCCTGAGGAAAATTCTAAATAACACATTTCTCTCCTGAAGAGGGTACCTCAGGTCAGCTAAGGATGCATGGCTGAGTCACGGGGTTGTATGAAGTCAATTGGCAAAAGAGATAATAAAAAAAGAAGAAAATTCAAATAAAGTAGAAAAAATTAACTTGTGAATGAAATGTAAAATGTGCAAAAATTGTAAGGAAAAATAAACTTATAACAGGCCTTTGAATCAAGGCCCAATTAAAGTGACTTAAGAAGTTTGCAAGTACTCATTCAGGAGCCATTGACTACAGAAAGTTGCCATTCTCTATATAAGAGAAATACGGGAAATGCCTTTCTCTGGTCTGATTTTTCTGCACCTTCTTGGGGAATGAGCCAATAATGGGTAATCTTGGGTGCTTCACTAGGAATTTAAGTTGAGGGACACTCTTGTCCTCTAAAATGTTAGAAAAGACTTAGACTCCAAAACTCAAACCCCAGTTTCAAGCCCTTTAGTATTGGCATAGAACTTCTGCAATCCATGATCTGCATGGCCTTTTGCTCCTTGGCACTTTGCAGATTCTCAGTCAGTCTCCATGACCTCGTGGCTCTTTTTAGCACTTCTCCTGGAATCAGACAGAGAGACATTAAATCATAGTCCCATAATATTTACCAATAATTGGCAGGTTACCATAGTCTCAGGCTTTTCAGGTATGCATTATTAATATAGCAAATATATATTTGCATTAAGCTTATATCACTGTAAAATCAAAAACAGATTAACACAAAATGAGAAAAAAGGAAAAATCAATTGCTCTAAAAAAACTTAAAAGGAAAAGCAATAGGAAACAATGCTTTCAAGGATTAAAAAAATGGGAAAAGAACAAATATTGCATTGCACATGTAAGGAAGAAAAAAGAATTTTTTAAAAATCAAAATATATATATATATATATATATATATATATATATATATATATATATATATATATATGTATATACATCTTAGAACTAGTGAAGGGTTTTTCACCCAAAAATGAGATTCATTGCCTGTTAAGCCTTTGCATGAACTGTGAGTGTAAATGGGTTTTACAAAAATAGCAGATTCACAATGCACATTCAAATAAAGTACCATAATTTCTATTAACACATTTTAAAACAATAATAAACAACCCATTATTATAATCACTTGCTATTATGTTTAAAAAATCATATACTTGTTACAAATTCAAACCTTGCCTAAGATATTTTCTCAACAAACTCTGTTACTGCTTCCATAGCAATTGTGGGGCAGAGCCTAAAAAAATTCTGATTCAAAAAAAAAACCCCTTCTGGGTCTAAATTATCCTTAAGAATTCTAGATCCTTCTGACAAAAGCAGGCTAAAACATAGAGACTAACATCACCATACAGGAGCTCTCCTGACTTCCTGTTAAAAAAAATATGACAATTCTTCACCATAAAATATATAAAAGCTTATCCTTTAAGACAACAATTCTTTAAAATAAATACATAAAAACCTTATCATTTATACAGAAGGGACTAGGATCTAAAGTAAAATTTAAAACCTCTTATAAATTACAATTTAAATCCCAAGGCATCAAAATCTCCAAGGTTGTACACAATTATCAAGATAGAATAAAAACTTAAGCCATGTTAGTTGGCAAATCCAGTATACATAAGGCAATTTACAACTTTAAAATGTGTAAGATGTTCATAAATGGTACAGAGAACAGCATTGTTTTTGATACAGTAAAAAATTGAAATCTTAAATAAATTAGGAAATATGAGTGCCAGATAACAAGCTATATAGTCAAAAAACCTCTTTTACCAGTTCTAATAGATTTGTTCATTATTTGGGAATTACAATAAGATCATAAACAAAATTAATCTAGCAGCCAAAACTTCATTAGCTTAAAATGATTTAGTGCAACAAAAAAATCAACGAAATAAAAAAATTAATTCACAAAATTAATCAGCAAAATACAGTAAGATACAGTCTTTTTTTAAAAACAGAAATAAAACCCATTCAGTTCTGAGGTTTTAAAATCTACTTCTGGTCCAATTCAAGGTCCTTATAATCAAGCTCTGCTCTGAGCTTAAGGATTTCAAAGTTCAAAGTTCCCCTGAGTTTCAAGTTTAATAATCGCAAGAAAGTTTGAAATAGGCCATGAGGCTCAATTGAAGAGTAAACACTAACCAAGCCAGGGAAAAGCTTGGGTCAGTTTTAGAAAATCCACGTGGAGGACGGGAGTGCCTAGGTCAGGCTTTAGAAGAAACATGTGGAATGCTAAAATGGAGTAAAAGTGTCTTTCAGGTTACAAGATGGAGGGGTGGCATACCAAATCTGAAGCAGCAGTCGGCAGTCTCTGAAGAGGCAGCAAGTCAGGGCAGGGCAGTAGTAGAAGCGCGCAACGGGGGTCTGCACTGGGGGGCTTGGGATTCGGCAGGCAGTCCAGCGAGGCAGGAATGGAGGCCAGGTCAGGATTCAGGAAAATCGGTGGAGCTATCAGTAGGGGATCAGGAAAATCAGGAGCGGCCACAAGTCAGGGACTTAGCAAAATTTTAAGACCAGCCCTGGGCACTGGGCAAAGGTACTATAAACCCAGAGGCATATAAAGCCATTGACCCTTTTCTCTGAAAAGCAGCCTCAAGGCTGGGGAGAATAGAGAGAGGAGCAAGCGCAGAAAAAGAGCGTGTCTGAGGCTCTGGGAAGGATTCTAAATGCTCTCAGTAGGCAATTTGAAAAATTGAGAGTTACTTTCCCAATGTGGTTTGCCAAACTGTTATTTCCAAAAATGATGAAGGCTAATATTATGAGGAAAACTAATATTTTATTTAGGCCCATGTTGATAGAATAAAATCGACCACGCGCCTGTAAAAATTTCAAATTGCCACCTCTGCCATTTTATTCCATACCTTCCCTACTCTTCTCTGTCCCCCAGGAGTGCTCAGGTAGCAAAAAAGGAAGTTAAAAGTGACTTCCCAATATTTAAAGACGTGCTTTACCTTGAAGATGCCATCCAAAACAGGAAGCCCGTTAGACCATGGGAAATGTAGTTTCAAAGACCCCCACATGTCCACAGGAAGTTTGTCAAATACTTTTAAATGGAACCCCCAGAAATTCTAAATAACACAGAAGCCACTGGAATTTATTGAGCAGAGTAATAAAAGTCAGGTCTCTGATGAAGGAAAATCACTTTAGCAACTGTATGCAGCAGAAATACTTTGAGGAAAACAAATTAGAAAATTATTGTACCAACAAGATCAAGAAGTAGATGTATTGCTTTATATCAATTTCTACTGTCTTCTAATGATCTAGGACAAAAACCCAAGCAAGGTATAAACTAAATAATCTAATAGTCAAGAAGCTCAATATTCTCAAACTCCTACTGTACACTCACCCAGTAACCACTACTCCACTGCCTATTAATCTCTTAAGTAGCAGCGTTACACTACATAATTCCTACAGTTAAACAGAACTAAGCCCTACATAAATGCCCTGCCCATCCCCACCTTCCCTTCCCTATCCAAGCACTGCAGAGATCCAAACTTCAGACAGTAGAAATTTGCTTAGATTGCACCAGTGCTGTGGCAGCACCCTGTTTCACAAGAGAGGTTGCCCAAAAGAGTTGAAGTAAAAGGGAAAGGGTTAGTAGGACATGTGTCTGTTCTTGGAATAGATCTAAGTTCTCCATCTCAATAATTCCCCTTCCCCAAGACTGTAGACATCCAATTCCATACTCCAGTTTTTCCTGACTGTGATAACAGCATGGTCACACTGTCATTGGGCCATAGAACTGAGGAACAGAGGGAATAAAGCAGGATATGTGGCACTCCAGTAAACCTGAGAATTAGTGCTCTGCTTTCAACTTTGGGCCAGTTCTATCCCAAAAGTCACATGGGACAAAAGCTGAAATTGGAGAAAGTGATTGAGATTCTATAAGACAGTGGTTCCCAAACTTTTTTGGCCTACCTCCCCCTTTCCAGAAAAAAATATTACTTAATGCCCCTGTAAATTAATTTTTTAAAAATTTTAATAGCAATTAATAGGAAAGAGAAATGTGGCCATCACCACCTCCCTGGATCGCTGCAGCACCCACCAGGGGGCAGTGGTGCCCACTTTGGGAATCACTGCTTTAAGATGTAATTCTCAGGGACACTATCATAAAAGAAGAGGGAATCAGTATAATGGGGAACTGTCCTAAAGGGATGTGAGATATTACAACCCACCTAGGAACTCCCCAGGGCCAAGTAAGCGCAAAGCCCTTTGGCTTATGAAAAACAAAGTTTATTTTATAAAGGGAATAAGGGAAACAGGTAGGTAGGACGTCCCCTAGCACTCTTAAAACTAACTCCACACAACTTCTAAGTCTCCTGCTGTTTCTTTTGTCTATGGGCCCTGCTTACAGCTTCCTGTTCTACCTAAGAAACCCTAAACCCCCAACACTATCTGACTCTATCCTAATCTTCCCACTAGTGATTACCGAAAGAAAGGGAACAGCCTGGCTTTGGATGCACAAAGTAACCCAAAGTCCAGATGAAAAATCTTTGGATTACCTCATCCCAAGAGGATTTCTGGCAGATGGACCACTGGTAGATGATCTTTGGACTCGGGGGAAAATGTTTTCCTCCAGATAAATTCTCTACCCAAAAGTCAAAGATTTCTCCACAAAATCTTGACTCCAGGGAAAATCTCTTAGAACAAAACTCTCCTTCAGCTTGGTGGAAATTCAGACAGAGAGTCAAAACCTCCCTCCAGCTTGGTCAAAATCCAAGAAGGAAGTGAAGTCAGTTATTTTTCAGTTCAGACTCCCACAATTCCTTTTCCTTCCCAGAATCCTTTCCCAGGGCTGTTATCAAAATTCCATTCTTTTACTAATCCTAGTAACGAGTCTATCCCTAATTTATATTCCTATATCAGAAAGTGAGCAATAGGGAAAAATAAGGAAAAAATACTGAAATTATTAAAGATATTGAGGAAAAAACTCAAGGAATTTGAAGATAAGCAGATAAAGCAACAAGGAAAATATTAATAGCAGAAGGAACTGTAGTTTTCCAATTAAGAGAAAGAATTCACCTATTTGTGAATAAATATTGCAAGACAAAGAAAAATGAATTTTTTTAACATCATTTTTTTTAACAGAGTACCCTGTGAATTACTAATAAAATATTGAACCATGGCAAGAATAATTTAAAAATAAAAATTTAAATTATGAAAGTCAATTTTATGACTTACAAAACTAAAATAATGGGCAGAATAGATAAACTAAAATCCACAGTAGCAAATCTCCCCAAAGAAATGAGAAAGGATAACTATTCTTAGAATAGAAAGAAACATTAATAATATTAAAAACAAGCATGATCTCCATGTTAACGAAACATAAGGATCTCAAAAGTGGAACACATAAAGACAATTTAAGAATTAAAAGTCACTGAAGAAAAGACAAGTAAAAAACCTGAATATTATGATGCAAATAATAATTAAGAAATCTACCCAGAATTTCTGAACACAGAAGCAGAATTCCAAATGAAAAAAACTAAAATGTGAAGGAAACAAAATTCAGATAACACAAAGATTATTCTGCACTCAACAGAAACCACAAGAGAAAATGAACTTTTTTTTTCTTTCTGGAAATGAAAGGAGATCTAAATCAAAACCAATGAATGAAGCTCATTGCAAATCTGAGCCTATCTATAAATAAAAAAGATGGGTGTTCCATGAAAAGAGAGGAACCTGAAATATTCCTAGAAAAAGACCTGAATAATTTACTTGCTTCTCAAACACCCTAGACATCAGAAGACTAAGAAATGTAGCAACCAAAGACATCAACAAAAACAAAATAACAAAGAGAAACCATTAAAGATTTATTTGTAAATGTATACAAGTAGAGAATGATAAAAGAATAAATAAAATACAAGTAATGATGGAGAAACAATCCTGCAATAGCATAGACTAAATCTCTCAGCACTAGCTGTTACAGATTGGAAGGTTCCTAAAAGAATGAGGGGAGGAACAAGGTAGAGGAGAATATGTGATGTTTCTCAGTCAAAACAAAGGTTAAGAATGAAAGGAAAGTAATTCTTTTGGTCTCAGAAAGAAGAAAAGCTATAGGAAGTAAAGGGAGAGATTGAAAAAAGAGAAAGAGAGGAATCTTGTTTCAGGAGTGAAAGGAGGCACCACTAATGAATGTCCCTATGGAGGATGAGGAAGAAGAAGGCAGAGAAAATGAAATATAACTAATATGAAACAAGGAAAAGAGAGGAAAGAGAAAATTCTACTTGACTACTTCACCAAGAGAGAGAAAAAGAGAAAGGATTACATGACAAGATAAAACCAAGAAAGAAAAAGGAACTAATAAACAAAATTCTAAAACTAAGGAAAGAGGTAACAAATGAGAGTGGAGATAGAGAGTTAGGATTGATAGGAGAGTAAAGCTGGTAGGAATAGAGTTGCCTTAATGTATTAAGTTAAAATTATCAAAGAGAAATAGTATTGTGTTTTTAAAGGAGAAAGTGAAGAAATATCAATTTGGAAAGAAACCTCTAATATTAGAGACAACTGGAGAAAAATATAAACCTAATTCTCATAACTTTAAATATCAATGGATTAAACAACCCAATAAGAACAAAATGAGTGGCAGATAGAATAAGAACACAATATGCTGTTTATAAGAAAAAGTTTTTTTAAAAAATGCATGCATAGAATAAAAATGAAGGGCTAGAAAAATTTACTGTTAGTATTTTTACTAAATACTATGGACCCCAACTCTTTTTCCTATTAACTATTCCATGACATTTAGTATTATTAGAGTAACAGTAAATAGCATTATTAATAGTAAAATATAAAGTTAATCGAAAAATACAAAAATTACAGTCACATCATCAAAGTAAAAATAAACATTTAAAACCTAAATAAAGAGATAAATAAGCAAACTGTATTATGCTCAAAGTAAACATTGACAACAAACCAATATCAGTATGAACTTATGTGCTCCATCTAAACTCATAAAGCATACCTTAAAGGGACTGCAAGAAAACATAAAGATAACAGTAGTGACAGAAGATTTCAATGAACCTCTCTCAGTTTTGGACAAATCTAACACAGAAATAAAGGGAAAATGTAGAAGTGAAAGCTAGATCAAAAAGAGTTACCGTTTCTTCTGCATAAGATTTTTAAAGAATGTACTCAGTATTTTTTGGTGACACATGAAACTGTTATAAAAACTGACCATATATTAATGGATAGAAATATTTCAAGCCCACATTAAAAAACAAAATAGGAAATACATCCATCTGTAATAGACCATAGCACAATAGAAATAGTCATTGGCATAGAGGCCACAAACAAAAGACACAGACCAAAATGGATACTCAATAATTAAATCCTATATAATGAGTGAGTCAAAGAACAAATCATAGAAACAATAATTATGTAAAAGCAAATTATAATGATGGAACAAATACCAAAATCATTCTTTAAGGGAAAAATCATAGCATACGTTAACCACATAGACAAAGAGAGAATTAATGAATTGAATGTGCATTTAAAAATTAGAAAGCCAGCAAATAAACCTAAAACACAAAAGAGGAGATATTAAAAATGAGAGAAATAAATTAACCCTCTCAAAAAACCTATAGAAATCAAACTCAAAACTGATTCTTTGAAAAGACTAATAAAATTGTTGAACCATTATCTAATCTCATTAAAAGGGAGTAGGCAAAAAAATCAAATCAGCAAAACAGCAAATGAGCAAGGTAAATCACAATAAAGCAGAAGAAAAAAATAGTCAGAACCTGTTACACACAGTTATATACCAACAAAATTTAGAACACAAAAGAAATAGAGGAAAATGCTCAGAAATACAAAATGTCCAAACTAAAAGACCAAATCAGAATCTTAAGTAAGCCAATATCAAAAAATATATTAAACTGATTATAAAGGAGCTACAAAAAGCTTCTTCTCTTGATGGATCTATAGGAGAATGCTATCAAATTTTTAGTGTATAAGTACTGCCTATGCTACACAAATTTAATCTGAAATTGAGAGATAAACACTATCAGAATCTTTTTATGAGATGAATATAGTCCTGATTTCTATATATCAGAAGGAAAGAATATCCAAGAACTGTGGACTAATAACATTAGTGAATATCAATTCAAAAATTTAAAAATAAAATTCTAACAGAATACAATTATTTACCCAAGAATTCACTCATTATGACCAAGTTAGATTTATATAGGAGTGCAAGATGGTTCAACCTTAGCAGAACAATCAACTTAATCAATCTTAATAAAAACCTAATATTCAGAATCTAATGCTTAACAGAGAAAAGGTGGAAAAAGCCTTTGACAAAATATAAACTTGTTTAGGGGAAGGAAGAAGAATAGGCATTTTTATATTACCTTCTATGCACGAGGCACTGTGCTAATTACTTCTTACAAATATCTCGGTTGATCCTCACAACAGCTCTGCAAGGAAGAAAAAAAAAAACAATTAGCACTTCTCAGGAACGTGCTATTATTATCACCATTTTACATTTGAGGAAATGAGGCAAACAGGGTCACAGAGCTATTACATATCTGAGGCTAGATTTGAACTTGGGTCTTCATGACTCCAGGCCTAGCACTCTATCCACTGCCTAATTTAAGCTAAACAAAACAAAACAAAACAAAACAAAAACCTTACAAAAATGTGTCCAGAGGGGCTTTTTATGTTACAAAAAGTATCTCAAATCTAAATCAAGCATCATATGTAATTACAATATATTAGAGAACCTTTTCAAGTAAATATAACAGTAGAGTAAGGTTGCCCACTCTCCCCACTATTATTTTATATTTCTAGAAATACTAGCAGCAACAATAAGATGAGAAATCAAAGGCATAAAAATAGTTAAAAGAATAAATCAAACTTTCCCGTTTCATTGCTAATATGGTGTTATAGTTGGAAAATCAGCAAAGTTACTAATTAAGATTATAGTAAATGTCATCAGTAAAATTGAAAGCTACAAAATAAGCCCTCAAAGGTCAATTGTATTGCCATGGAATAACAAAATTTAAGAGAATATTAGAAAGAGAAATTCCATTATAAATAATTAAAAATAGCATGAAGAATCCGGGGATCAATTTTGTTTGAATTCAGCTATAAAGTGTTCTTTAGAGAAATCAAAGAACTTAAGTAGTTGAAGGAATTTAAATTAGTTATGACCAGGATGTGGCAATATAATAAAAATGGTAATAATATCTGGAAAACTAGAAAGCAGTCTAGCATAATTTAGGCTTTAACCAACATCTTACAACATATTCCATAATGCATTCTTTTGATTAGATCAATTTTTACTTTTATGTTGTTCAAGATCATGATTCCTACCTCTGATTTTTTTTTCACTTTGTCTGAAGCAAAATAGATTTTGCTCCACCCTAATACTTGTACTTTGTGTGTGTGTGTGTGTCTCTCTCTGCTTTAAATGTGTTTCTCGTAGACAGCATGTTTGTGGGATTTGGGGTTTTAATCCACTCTGCTATCCTTTTCCATTTTATGCATGAGTTCTTCATATTCACAATTATGATTACTAATTGTATGCTTCCCTCCATCTCATTTCCCTCCATTTCTCTCTCCTCTTCCTACCTCCCCAACACCACTAGTGTGCCTTCCTTTTTGCCCATCTTAATTGTGCTTCTCTCATTCCCTTTCCCCTCCTCATTCCCTATAAGATAAGTTAGATTTCTGTAGCTGCCTGAGTGTGGTATTATTACCACTTTGAGCTAATTTGAATGACAGTAAAGTTCAAGCATTGCCTGCCACATCCCACATCCCCCATCTTCTCCATTGTATTGACTTTTAACCATGCTTCTTGTGAGATAATCTACTGCCTTCTGTCTGTCTGTTTCTCTTCTCCCTGTGTGTTCTTTCTCATTCCTTGAGTTTTTGGGGGTGATATCAACCCATCCTATTCCATCTACTCCCTTCCTTCTTTCTATGTATATACCTTCTAATAGTAATAAAATCTTTAAGTATCCTAAATACTTTTAAGTATCTTGAATACTTGAATACTTTTATACTTTAAGTACCTTACCTGACTAGCATCATATATATCTTGTACTCAATTCAACCTTATTGAAATCCTTAATTTTCTCTTTTTTTGGAAAATCTTTTTATACTTCTCTTGTGTATTGAATTTGGTCATTGAATTTTCCTTTTAGCTATTTTTTTTTAAATCAGTACTACCTTGAAGCCCTCTTTCATTAAATATCACTTTTTTTTCTTTTGGAGAGTTATGCTTAGTTTTTCTGGGTATGTGATTCATGGTTGTAGGCCTAGATCTTTTGCCTTTCAGGAATATCATCTTTCATGCCCTCCAGTCCTTTAATGTAGAATCTGCCAGCTATTATGTAATCCTGACTATGGCTCCACAGATACCTTATTGTTTCCTCCTGGCTTCTTGAAGTATTTCTTCCTTGTATTGGCAGTTTGGGAATTTTGTTATAATGGTCTTGGTGTATTTTATATTATGATGTCTTTCAAGAGATGATCTGTGGATTCTTTCAAATTCTATTTTCCCCTCTTGTGTCAAAGATATCAGGGCAATTTTCCCTAGTGATTTCTTGTAATAAGGTGTCCAAGCTCTTTTTTCAATCATATCATTCTTTTTTTTTTTTTTTTAAAAAGCCCTTACCTTCCATCTTAGAATCAATATTCTGTATTAGTTCCAATGCAGAAGAGTGGTAAGAACTAGGCAATGGGGGTTAAGTGACTTGCCCAGGGTCACACAGCTAGGAAGTATTTGAGATCAGATTTGAACCCAGGACCTCCCATCTCTGAGTCTGGCTCTCAATCCACTGAGCTACCTAGCTGCCTATCAATCATATCTTTCAGCTATTCCAATTAGATTGTTTCTCTTGTATTTATTTTTCAGGACACTTGTTTTTCCGAGTTAGGTATTTCAAATTTTCTTTATTTTTTTCCTTCTTTTGATTTTGTCATATTGTTTCCTAATACCTTATGGAGTCATTAGCTTCTATTTGCTCAATTCTAATTTTTAGGGCATCATTTTCTTTCTTGAGCTTTTTCCTTTTCCATTCAGTCGATTCTAGTCTTTAGAAAGTTGTTTTCATCAGTGGTTTTTTTTTTTGAGCCTACATTTCCATTTGGCCTATTCTGATTTCCAAGTTATTGAATCTTTCTATTTTTCCTTGATTATTTAATTTTTTAAACTTCTTTTCAAGTTCCAAGAGGTTTTTGAGTGCCTGACATCTTTTCCCACTTTCCTTTGAGGCTTCACATATTTCATTGTTGTCATTGTCCTTGTCTATTTTTATATTTTGATCTTCCCTGTCACTCAAGTAACTTTAAAAGGTTAGGTTCTTTTCCTTGTCTTTTGTTCACTTTTCTAGTTTTCATTTCAAAGTAAATTACTTTGTTTATCTGTTGACCTTCTTCTCTGTACATGGGATGGAGGGAGATCTATTCCAAGCTTGCTATGTAGCATTCCCTGGTGTTAGAGGCAGCCCTGGCTATCTTTGGGTCCTTCAGTGTGTGATTCCAGGGGTGGACTAGTTGGCCTTTTGTAGGGAAACTTGTGGCAGTTTTTTCCATCTGGATTCCATTTCCCCTATTTTTGTTTTCCATATTGTCTCCTATGTTGGGCTGCACCTCCACTCCGCTGTGTTGTTGCCTCAGACTATTTGGCAGCCTTATAATGCTGCATCTACATCTGCTATTTTGTTTTCTCAGGACATTTGGCAGCTCCTAGGACTGTTCCCTCTTCTATCTTTTAGTTACCTCAGACCAGGTAGAAGCAGTAGGGGTGGTGTAGTGCTACTTCCCTACTCTTCCAATTTCATTGCCTCAAGCCACTCATTCCTCCCTTCAGGCCTCCTCTTGGGCCTCCCTCTCTACCATTTTGTTTCCTCAAGCTGCTTGGCAGCAAGCAGGGCTGCTCCCCTAAAGGCTGCCTTGTTGCCTCAGGCCATATGGAATTAGGCTTTGGGCTGTGTGCCCTGTGTTATAATAAAACACCTGATACTCCTCTACTAGATGTAGATGAAGTATAGAGAGAGGACAGAATGACACTTCTCTCCTTTATAACAGTTGCCCAGGCAGGATCCTTTAGGTCAATGGATGATATCCCTTCAGGACCCACCTGGGATTAATTGATATTATTTAATGGACTCTTTAGCTGGGTAACATTGGAATCTGACTGAGTCTCTCCCTTCCCAAAGAAGCTTTGAATAACCACTTCAGGAAAGTACTTTAAAACTTTGGTTGTATTTAACAAAGGAGGATAATAGGATTGGATAGAGGTATTGGAGACCCTAACTTAAAATGATAATGATGAATCTCTAAACTGTAGGCAAGTAAAGGAATTAAGATGATTAGCCTCTCTGGTACAGCCTAACCAGAGCCACACTAGAGCAGGCAAACTGCTGTATAATCTTTCAGCTTCTTCTTCACTGGATGATAAGCCTAACCAGTTTGAGATGTCCACCCTTTCCACCCTCTTCTTCTTCTCCTGCCCACTTCTAGGATCCCTCCTGGGCCCTGGGAAACCTAGATAACTAAGATGATTGACTTCCTAATATCTAGGGGCAGTAGAATCAGAGATGGTGGTCTGATACAGGTTGTTGATGGTACAGGAACAAGCAGGAGGAGCTAGCAGGGTTGAGTTTGCAAGTCTCAATCCCACAAAAGAACAGGATCCACTGATCTCCGGTCTCAGGGAAGGACAGGAACCAAGAACCCCTGCCAGGGCTACCAGGGTGGTTTTATACCCCACTCTGGGCCAACTGCCCTCTCCTGTGTCTGCAAGCCCCTCTGGGAACATTCCGACATCCAACTGATCCACCTGTCAATCACAGTGTGAACTCCTACCTCCCAGAGATTCAATATGTAACACCTATAAGCTCCCCATTGTGGGGAACACTTACTGAGCTACTTTCTTACCCCAGTGAAATGTATCCCTTCTGTTTTCCTTTGTTTTGAGGTGCTTTATTTCTCTCTCTCTCTCTCTCTCTCTCTCTCTCTCTCTTTCTCTGTGTGTGTGTGTGTGTGTGTGTCTTTGGAGGGTTTGAGTGAACTAGGCATCCCTTACTCCACCATCTTAGCTCCCAGCATTCAATGGTAAATGTTTAACTGACTCTCCCACACACTTTTTGTTGTAAAACCCTTTATATATTTTAAATGGATGAGTGAATTTAAATATAAATTTTATTTTTAAGAAGAATTGAAAGAGAAGCAGACTTCTCACACCTATGCACAGTGATTCCCAAAGTGAGCACTACTGCCCCCTGGTGGGTGCTGCAGTGAACTAGGGGAGCAGTGATGGCCACAGATGCATTTATCTTTCCTATTAATTGCTATTAACATTTTAAAAAAATTAATTTCCAGGTGGCTAAGTAATATTTTTTCTGGAAAGTGGGTAGCAGACCAAAAAAGTTTGGGAACCACTGCCTTTGCATATGAAATGCATTCTTAACCAAAGAAAGAATAGTAACAGTTGCAAACATAGTATAGATAATTAATTATATTGAAACTGAAAAGTTTCCACATTTCCACAAAATTAATGCACCTGGGATAAGAAAGGAAGCAGTTGGCTTGGGAAAATGTCTTTATATCAAATTTCTCTAATAATGGTTTGACATTCAAGATATATAAATAATTAACATAGGTATAGATAGATTACCAAAAACCATTCCCCAATAGGTAAATAATCAGAGGATATAAGCAAACGGTTCTCAAAAGAATTGCAAAGTATTAAGAAGCCCAAGAGAAAAATGATTGAAATCTCTGATGATAAGAGGAATACAAATTAAAAGAATATTGCAATTTCAATTCATACCTTTCAAATTGGAAAAAGATATCAGTGGATAATTTTGAATGGTTTCTGAAGGAGTAGGCACACTGGTAAATTGATGGTGGAGCTGTGCTTTGGTACTTTTTATAAAGCAATTTGGAATTATGCAAATAAAATTAGTAAAATGTCCATACCCATTAACCCTGACATTCTATTATTCTATTATTAAACATACCACATCTGGGTCACACATAAGAAGACAGTCCCCTTATATACAAAAATATTTATAGCACTCCTTTTGGTAATATCAAAGAATTAGAAAGAAAGTAGATGCTGAATATAACTGGAGAATGGCCGAACAAATTGTGGTTTATGATTGCAGTGATTGTGCTACAAGAAATGATGAGCCATGAGGATTTCAGATAAACCTGGAGAGACTTAAAGAAACTGATGCAGAGTGAAGTGAGCTGAACCAGGAGAATATTGTGCATAGTAACAACAATACTGTAAAATAAACAACTATGAATGACTAACTTTTCTCAGCAAAACAATGATCCAAGACAGGCCCAAAAGACTCATGATGAAAACTGTTCTCATTTCAAAGAAAGAACTGATAGAGCTTGAATGCAGATTGAAGTATACCATGTTTCATTTTATTTTCATGATTTTAAAAATACATGTCTTCTTCTATAATATAATGAATATGGAAATATGTTTATGTGATGGCATATATATAATGATTTTGAAATTGTTTACCATCTAAGGAAGGAAGGAAGGGAGGGCGAGAATTTGGATCACACAATGTTAAAAAAATGAGTGCCAAAAATTGTTTTTACATGTAATTCAGAAAAAACAAAACATTATCAAAAATAAAATAAAATTTCAAGTTCCAAATTCTTCTCCACTCTCCTTCACAGCCCTTCCCTACTTTGAGAAGGCAAGTAAATATGATATCAATTATACATGTATAGTCTTATAAAACACATTTTTATATTAGCCATGTTGCAAAAGAAAGCTAAGAAAAATCAAGAAAGTCTTAAAAAGCATGCTTCAATTTGCAGTCCATCAGTTCTAAAAAGACTTATTTTAAAAAAATATTTTTGCTATACTCCAAGCAAGAGGTGATTTCCTGAATTAGTTTAGTGACTATGTGAATAGGAAGAAAGGGACATACACAAGATATGTTGTTACGATGAAAATGACATGATTTGGCAACAAATCAAATATACGGGGAGATGGAAAATGAGGAGTTGAGAATGATATGGAGGTTAAAAACTTAAGAGCTTATAAACATGGTGGTGCTCTTGATAGGAATAAGGAAATTCTATTTGGAGGACAAAAGTAGTGAGTTCTATTTTGGACGTGTTGAGTTTGAAATGGCTCTCAAATAGCCATTTTAAAAAGCCTAGTAGATAGTTGGTAATGCAGGACTGAAGGAGATTTGGTCTGGATGTATAGGCAGTAAATTATTAGCATGAAGATGATAAAACCCAATTTTAAAACATTACTATTTTTTGATGGTGATTTTTTTAATGATGCTACTTATTTTTAAGTCATAGAACACCTCACTGTCTGAAGAACAAAAATTTTAGGACACTCACAGGGTTTTGGAATAACAAGAAATCAAAGTTGGTTCATTATAAGGAAAACTAAGCACAACAGATACCCTATTAATATGAAGATCAATAAAAATCATCATACTAACCAATGTAGAAAGTTTTTGACAATATGCAACATGTAATTCTGTTAAAAATATGAAAAACCTAGGAATAAATGAATTTTTCCCTACTGTGGTGATTAACATCTATGTAAAATCTAGAGTCAACATTATAATTGATTGGGATAAAGTAGAGCCCTTCGAGTAAAATCAGAGGTAAATCAAGGATTTCCATCATCACTGGTGTTACTTGATCTATTCTAGAAATTCTAACTCTAGAAAAAAGACAAGAAAACAGAACTGTAGGAATAAGCATAGTTTGAGGACACAAATTTATCACTTTTTGCAGATGCCATGATTATTTACCTAGAAGATCTGAGAAAGCCAGTTGAAAAAATTATCTTCAGCCTCATATCAGGATATAAATTAATCCACATGAATCATCACCAAATCCTAAGAAGAAGAAATCAAATCAATTACAACACAGAATATAGATAAAAATAATGCATAAACTATTTTTAAATGCAGCATTCACAGAGGAATTTTTGAATATAGCTATAAACACTCTTTATATTAATAAAAACAGACCTAACAACCAGAAGAGTATTAATTGTTCCTAAATAGGCTTAGCCAATCTAAAAAAATTTACTATCTAAATTAATTTACTTATTCAGTGCAATAACAGTTATATTGCCAAAAAATTACTTCATAAAGCACGGGACATTAGCAAAATGTCTGATGGGTATAAATAGACTACAGCATTACTAGTGAAAACTTGTAAGCAAAAACATACTATAAAAGAAAACGTCTTGGGGATGTATGAGTGGAAAAACTACCTTTGTGGCCTACATTAGTACTAACAATGTAAAAAGATTTAAAAGGAAAGCTACATTTTAATTATTTTTTTTAAACCCTTGTACTTCAGTGTATTGTCTCATAGGTGGAAGATTGGTAAGGGTGGGCAATTGGGGTCAAGTGACTTGCCCAGGGTCACACAGCTGGGAAGTGGCTGAGGCCCGTTTGAACCTAGGACCTCCTGTCTCTAGGCCTGACTCTCACTCCACTGAGCTACCCAGCTGCCCCCAGGAAGGCTACATTTTAGCACATATGTCATGGAAGATTTTTGGAGGGATTTGGATAAGCATTACATAGGATGAAAAGGTATTGTTGGTTTATAATATGCACCATAGAAAGGGCATCTGTAACAGTGAGTTTGCTGATGCATTGAAGTATGGATTATTTAATAACAAATCATATATTTTAAAAATATAAAAACATTTAAATACACCTTTTCCCTTCTTTACATTGCATTTATGAACATATTTTTAAACCCTACTTTGTGAAGGTGCATAATTGTATTGCATGGATACCTCCTGATGAGGCTCTGTTTAATAAAAATGTAAATGTATGCCTTAAGAGATAAACAGAAATCAAGGTAATTTCTTTGAAATCTCAGGCCTTCATTGGAGTGCATTCATCTCTTTTATTAATGCAATTAATATTTTCACTTTAAAGTGTGTCATGTTTAATTTAATCATTATATCCTAAAATATTAAATACCCATTCAACAATTTTTTCCTCTTCCATGTTCAGTGATAGATTTTCTTCATAATCTATCATTTAGAAATTAGGTTGCTGAAGAAATATAAAAATTAACTTTTCTTTGTTCAGTCTTTTTTCAGTCTTCTCATTAAAAATTGAATCATTTCACTTTCTCTGTTGGATTAAAAAAATTTGATTGTCCCTTAAATACCACTAATTCCCAGATTAAAATTCTTATCTCTGTTGGTATTTGTCAGGACATTTGATTACAGATGATAAAGAATATTAATAGTCAGAGCTTTCTTCCTGGACCCTTTAGCAAATATGACATTTATGATAGTCTCTTTATTGTTTTATATAATCAGTTGTCTTTAGGTTGTAGGCAAACTCTCCAAGGTTTAAATAGGAAAAATGTATTAGACATGAAAGGAGAAAATAACAGTAGATGTGGAGTATGACAAACCTAAAAAAATATATGTCTGTGCTCCCACTTAATAATGGAACAACTTGTTATCCCAGTTGCAGGCTGGAGTCTTTTTGTTTATCATATTATGCAAACATGGCACAAGCCCTCATCCAGTTTATTCTCTACCAAGAGACCAAGCAGTAATCATAAATCAGATAACAAAGCATTCAAATGGGACAGAATAGCAATGTAAATCATAAAGAAAATCTAGTAGAAGACTCATTCTTAGCTTTTTCCCATGTCATATGTGAAAGGGCACAATCTACTACCATCCTTCATAATAGTGGGGAAGAGAATAATTTTTTAATCCAAACCCTCTCCTGAGGGAATGAAGGACTGTATTGCAACTGGACACCAGTCATATCTTTGTCTCCCAGAAATGACAAATGCCTTGTTGCTCTTTAACTGTGCTTCTTGCCACTTCCTTAGCATAGACTTAGACCTCCTGTTCCTACTGCCATTTCATTCCACCTCTGGGGCCATAATTCATTGCTTTTTCTAGCAGCTGCTGCCATCTGCCAAAGTTGTCATCTGCAGTTGCAGCTGCTCCTTCCTTTAGGAATTTTATGCTCTTTTTTTTTAAGACTGTCCTGGGCCAACAAGTCTCAGGGCTAATGAGTAAGTTTTTAGCACTTTTTGTAAGGCCTCCTAAACCACACTTAGATGGCCTGTGTCATCTAAGAGTCTTAGAGGCAGTTCACTATTTTCCCTATGTTCAACACAGAAAGGTCCCTATTTCACTTGTGTTTGAATGTGAGGAATTGTGTTATAAAAAAACTGAACATCCTTTGGAATGACCTTTCAAGTCTGCAAGTGATTTCTTAGCTCAAACTATTTAATAGAAGTATATAATTCTGCCTTTCTGTAGGTATAACCTAATATTTTTAAGTCATACCATAACTTGATGAGACCCACATATTTGATTGATTCATATCAACTCTTCAGAAAGGCTATATGTTAAACACTTTTTAAGCTTTACATTTCCTATTCTTGACAACAAAATGAAATCCAAATTTTAATTCATTGTCTTAGAGTAAGATGTTCAGTCCTGTGCAGTTTAACATCACTTTTTTTGAGACTTTTAGTCTCAAATGATTGCTACTCTGTTTCAAGGACTATATAATATTTTGCTTACAAGTGAGCCTAGTAGGATATTGATTGTTTAGGATCTGTATACTGGAAAATAGGTTGTAGCATTTCATCTATGGAATTAACTAGTTAAAGTTGCATGTGGGAGTATAGATATAGTACTTAGATTTTTCAAGCCAGCAATTTTTATCATCAAACATAATCTTGTAATCATGCAAGTAGGCTGCATTAAGCTAAATTTGGAGTGTGTTCAACATTTGGAGCAGCTATAGTACTAATGAGAATTCTCTGTTCGAAAAAAAGAATATGTTCTCTTTTATCCCTTTGGACATGTCAAATGATTTCATAATACTATTAAAAACATTACTGGAGAGAAATTTTAGTATACCCAACATTAAGATCTTTTAAGTGCTTTGAATAAAATTCCAAGCGCAGTTTTCCGTAGCATTTTAACTTGATTAGAAGACTGGCCATCCCCCAATTGCTTTTCCAGCTCTCAACAGATCCTTCGATATATTTTCTTAAAGAAACCAAATGTCCCAAAGGAATAGCATTTTTTTGTTCAGCTGAATAAATGCCAAAATAATTCTGTTCCTAAAAGAAATCCACTAGAAATTCTAAATAGATACCCTAGAATCCTCAAGTATCATAACATAATGTATGCTATAGTTTTTGGTTAATATTTTAATTCCATACCATAAACATTTACGAGGTATCTACTTTGTGCCAAGCATTGGGTAGCTAGGTAATGCAGTGGATAGCATGCTGGGCCTGGAGTCAAGAAGACCTGAGTTCAAATCTAGCCTCAAACACTTACTAGCTATGTGACCTGGGGCAAATCAGTTAACCACATTTGCTTCAGTTTCCACATCTGTAATATGAGTTGGAGAAGGAAATGGTGAACCACTCAGTCAAGAAAACCCCAAATGGGGTCACAAAGAGTCATATATGACTGAAAATAACTAAACAACAACAACATGTGCCAGGCATTATGCTGAGTGTTGGGGATAGAAATAAGAAAAAGAAAGACTGTCCCTATCCTCAAGGAACTTATCTAATGAGAGAAGACAAAACACAAAATGAAGCTAAAGATAAGTGTTTGTTATGGGGCAGAGGAAATACTAGGGGAACCAAAACCAAACAAAGCTTCTGATGGAAAGTTCAGATCCCAGTCTTCTATAAAAGAAAGTTTTAGGAGTTTAGTGCTCCAATCTCCAGCCCTCTAATCAGAAAGGAGAGGCTACTGAGGGAGTTGATAGGGCATTGATTTTCAAAAACTGATTCAATCACCATTTTATTTTTTTAATTTTCTTTTTTTAGTTCTTTTATTATTTTTATATTAAATTAAGTTGTTATTGAAAATTGGTTTGGTTTCCAGTGTTACACAAATTGTATCTTATTTAAATAAATTTAATTAACTTGTTTTATATCATAGACATATTAGTCTTCACATTGGACAGCTCTCCTAGAAAACACCTATGAATTTGTTCCACTTACTAATGTTCCCAAATAGAACTGATTTCCAGTTAGCCGGGTTTTCACTCATGTGTAATGCTTTCTCAGTGTCAGTTGTGCACATGGAAATTGGCATGGAAGATAGTTCTCTTATGCCATTGGTTTCATAATCCTGTGGGAAAATTATAATCTCCTCAGTTCTTTGATGAGGATATATTTTAATTTCCCCAGTCAAATGCTTTAAATTCTGGTCATCTCTTATTAACCCAGTTGTCGTTTTTACTGTATTTTCTTCCTCATTTTATCATGAATAATTTAGATTCCCAATAATTACAGTATTTCTACAAGTAGCTTTATGTTCTTATGTGTATGTGGTACATGAAAAGAGATACCATGGGAATATATCTAGGTGCAAGATGATTCATCTCCCACTGATGGATACCCTAGTTGTATCTATAAGATGTCTTCACTTAGGGCCTAAGGAAGAAATCAGGTTAGAATGACTTTCTGAAATAGCTTTGAGAGGGAAGTCATAAAAGAGTGGAAGTACAGAGAGGCAGCCTCATCTGCTATGTCCTACTAGTTTGGGAGCTAATTGTAAGTATAAGAACTCCCACTTTTACCTTCTTAATTCCTTTCCCTGATCATTCTCTTCAGTCCATGATTTCTTCCCACTCCCTCCCCATCATCTGTTCATCCACCACCCATCTACCCCAGCTCTGCAATTAAAACCTGAACTAAAACAGGTGAATCCAGAAATTAAACTCGGAATGGTTCCAAAAGATCAAGGTTTATAATCCCCAGAAATCTTGTAGAACATAAAACTTGTGAAGTCCAAAGCCAACCCCAGTGCCACTTTCCTCTTGGGACCTTTAAATGGGAATAAAAGCTCATCCTTATTCTTGATAAAAAGAAATATGATCTTTTCCTTCTATCAAGAACTGAACTGGAAGTATGGGACTCTAAGAACACATCAGGGTAAGACAAGTTCAGGGGAATATCCTTGTAGTGCTTGTTTCAAATCAAATTTCATAGGTATGTGTACTGAGAAGGGAAGATGCACACGGCATCTCATAAACTAAATGCTTTCATCTTCTTCAGCATCACTCTAAACAACCAATGGAGAATCTGAGGCAACAGCCAAAGTCTCATAGAAAGATAATGTTATTGTTTTTAACACTTCTCACTACTAACAGAAATTTTATGAACTCATATTTTGCCAAGTTTAATTGACTTTGTGAAGTATTTGATACATAATAATATGGATGTGGTGTGATGAGTTGAAATATGTCATAGACATGGAGAAGGGATGCATTTGGGGGGATCTAGCTATTATGGGGTGAAAAAACACTAATGCTCCTGCTTAAAGAAATCTGTAGAAATTCCTTACTGTTTCTTATTTCCTATGTGCCAATAAGAAGTGAAAAAAGCAACATCAAAAGAAAGTGAGATTGTATCACCATTAGCAGAAGATAGCTTAAAAACTGAGGAGACTGCAGTGGTCCTAACATAGCAGTGCTCGCCTGATTGATGTTTTTCACAGATCCAAGGTTGGAAATGGACTTTGTTGTTTAAAATATGTTCTGTCTGGTATACTGACTTCTGAAGAAATGTAGCAAAATATCCAAATAAATTGATCTGTGTACAAAATGTTTATACTCATTTTGTTCCATTAAAACTAAAAAGAAATCAGTAAAATGGAAAAGAAAAAGATAATACCAAAACCTGGGAGTTTAAAAGCAAATAGCAACATATAGTTAATTTCAAAATTATAATGAAAAATTTCCTTTCATAATTTATGAGGTCATATGTATAGCTTGAGATGATTTGTGTCATTACAAATGCTTAAATTAGCAAGCCCAAACAAATAATGCACAAGTCCCTGTTAGGATCCAATAATACAAGTTTGTACTGAGCTCAGAAAAATATTGCCTTGGCTTTGCATAGATACTATTATATTTTTCTTTTTTTTTTAACCCTTTATATCTTTTTTTTTACATGTTAACTGTATTACATTTATTTATTTATTTTTGATTTAATTTATTTTTATTTTTTAGAAAAATTTTCCATGATTCCATGATTCATGTTATTACTTTCCCCTTCACCCCTCCCCTATAACCGATGTGCATTTCCACTGGTTTTAACATGTGTCTTAGATCAAGACCTATTTCCATATTATTGATAGTTGCATTGGTGTGGTCGATTCGTTTTTAACCCTTTATATCTTGGTAACTCTTAAGACAGAAGGGTAAAGACTAGGCAAATGGAGTTAAGTGACTTGCCCAGGGTCACAAATTTTAGGAATGTCTATGGGAAGATTTGAATTCAGGTCCTCCTGACTCCAGGCTTGATGCTGTATATACTGAACAGCTGCTCCTGCTATTGTATTTTTCAAACATGGTAATTATTTAATTCTAAGCCAATTATATTTTCTCTTACCCATTCAGCAAATTCATATTAAATATCTTATATGTACAAAGAACTTTCCTAGTGACTGGGGATGCAAGTACAGAAAAGAAGACTATCTCTTTCTTCAGTGAGGTTGCACTATACTGGCACCATACAACATGGATGCAGATAAATAAATATAAGATAATTTGGGCAGAGAAGAGTACTAAAAACTGGGAATGAATCTGGAAAGATTCCTATAGCAAGGAGCACTTGAGCTGAGCCTTCAAGGTATGGAAAGAGAAACTTTGTGTGAAGAGAAATAATGTGAAGGAAGTCTTGAAAGGTAGGGTGGAGCCAGATAATGAAGGGGTTGCAGTGCCAAGCTGCTGAGGAGTTTGTGCTTTTTTACCCCAAAACAGGTGGGAATCACTGAACTTGACCAGACAATGTCATCCTCGCTCTTAGGTGACTTATGATCTCTAGAGGGAGGTACTGTGTACATCAGTATATACAAAATCAGTGTAAGGGGAAATCTGGGGCTGGAGGGAATGAGCACCTGGGGCACCAGGAAACCTTGCTGGCACTTGAGTCCTTGAGCTTTGATGGTAACAAGGGATTCTGAGAAGCAGAACTGAGGTTGGACAATAGCCAGCGCAAAGGCCAAGATAGGAGAGGCAGAGAGTTCTGTGTGAGGAAGAGCCAACAAACCAGCTTGGCAGAACCAGAGTGTGCAAAGGACATATTCTGGAAAGATTAAACCTATGTTGTAGAAGTCTTTAAATATCTAATTTTTGTTGCTTTTCAGTAATTACCCATCTGAAAGCCAGATCGGTAGCTTATTTAACATTTTGGGCTATAATCATTAGTGCTCATTGAGTAGGGAGGTGATATGTTCACACCCTTGTTTTGACCCCATTTGGGGTTTTTTTGGCAAAGGTACTGTAAGGATTTGCCATCTCCTCCAACTCATTTTACAGATGAGTAAACTAAGGCAAACAGGGTTAAGTGACTTGCCGAGGGTCACACAGCTAGTATCTGCGACCAGATTTGACTCAGGTCTTCCTGATTCCAGACCCAGCACTCTATCCACTGTGCCACCTGACTGCCCTTAAGCATTATTTACTCTTTCTATATGTATATGTATGAGTGTGTGTTTTTTTGGAAATTGTGACTGGGAAAATTTTTTTTGTTTTCCCCACAGTCACATAGCTTTTAGACAGTGGAGCACAAATAGGCACCTGGGCTCCAGATTCCCAGTTCAGTGATCTCTCTGTGCCGTGCCTTTCCTCCAGATGCTCCAAGTTCCTCTGACTTTTTTCTCTTATGTTGTTTCCTCCCCACTCTTTTCTGGAGATGCTCTACTTTATCCCATAGTCAGATTAAATCACCGAGTTCCAAAGGAGATTCAGTTAGTGTGTAAACATTGCCAGGTTTAGTGCCAGGATATCTGCTCCTATATTTTATATAGTTTAAGATATTTTCTTTAAAATTTAAGATTTTGTTGTTGTTTAGCCATTTTTAGTTGTGTCTGGCTCTTTGTGACTATTTGAGATTTTCTTGGCAAAGATACTGGAATGGTTTGTCATTTCCTTCTCCAGCTCATTTTACAGATGAGGAAGCTGAGGCAAATAGGATGAAGTGACTTGCCCAGGGTCACACAGCTAGTAAGTACCTGAGGCCAGAGTTGAATTTAGAAAGAGGAGTCTTCCTGACTTCAGGGCCCAGCCCTCTGTCCATTGCACCAAAGAGCCATCCCAATCAGACAGTATTTTAAGGAAGATCATTTTGGCAGCTATATACCTAGAGTATATAGCTTTACATTCTATATACATAAAGAATATACTGGATGGGGAGAGACTTGAGGCAGTGACATTACTGAGGGAGTTATTGCCGTAGAACAGAAGATTCAGGGTCTCAGCTAGGTTGCTCATAATGTGAGCAGGAAGAAGAGGATGGATTCAATGAAATGACAAGTTTTGGTCATTGATAAATACTTGTGTGGGTATATACTATGTGATATATGTGGAAGAAGGACTTCATCTTCATATGTGTTATATTGACATAATATATGTTATATATGCAGAAATATTTGTATAGATAAATTGATAGCTAGATATAGGTGTAAATATGTACAAATATAGTGAGAGAAGGGGAGTCAAGGATAATGCTATTTCAGGCCTGCTTATTTGGTCTTGTTCAAATCACTTACCTTTCTAGAACTCCATTTCCTAATCTTTAAAGTAAAGGGGCCGGATTAGATGACTTCCAAGGCCTCTGTTCTAAACTTTTCATGGTACCATCTAAGATTTTTGGAGCAAAAATGTGTCTTAGTTAAACCTATGCCTTAGAAGTTTTCTTTTGGGAGAGGATGGATTGAAGATGAAAGAGCCTAGAAACACAATATAGAATTGTAAGCATGATTCAGCTGCCTCCTCCTTTGTTCCTTTGACGGATTCCTCTGTGATTTCCTGAGTTTGGGCATTCCCTGCATTTGTGCAGATCATAATACTCATATGTTTTCCTTTGGAGAGTTTTCATCCCTGTCTCACTGTGGAGGCCCCACTCCACAGTGATGCTCCTGCCAGTACTAATTTACCATTGTTGCCTTCAGGATATCTCTCTTGTGGCCTTTCTTTTTTATTTGATGCATGCTCTTTTCTTGGACTTATTTAAACTTTGATAGTGCCTTTTTAAGTCAGATCTTAAAAGCAGTTAACTGTCAATAATATAACAAATATCACTGCATCCTATAACCTGTGTCCAACTACCAAATATCATTTTAAAATTTTGATTTTTTTTTTAATCATGGGGCTCTGTGATTCTGACCTACCTAGCATCATTGGGGAAACACTCTCTTGGCATTAAAAGGATTGGTTTCTATGGAAAGTAAACCATTTAAGATCATTGAGAACACTGGGCAGTTTGATCTTGCCTTTTCAAGAGTGCACTGGCAGGCAAACTGGTTCTAGAGTCAGAGGACCTGGTTTTAGATCCTGCTTCTGATAACTTACTGGCTATGTGCTCATCCTTGTAAATGATAGCTAATGTTGATAATGTTTCCTATCCGCTTATGAATTAGGTCTTGTGAACATGCCCTATGATCCAATGATATCATTCCTAGCACTATACCCCAAGAATATCAAAGTAATGGGAAATGGACCCAAGTGTATAAAAAATTTGATAGCAGCAATGTTTATAGTGGCAAAGAGTGGATATCTGTCAATTACGGATTTAGTCACGGGATGGAATAGTATTGTACTTTAAGAAATAAAGAAAAGGATGGTTTCAGAGAAATCTGGGAAGAGCTGAATGAACTGTTGCAGAATGAAGTTAGCTAAATAAGTAGGACAATTTGTTCAGGAACAATATAATGAAAAACCACTTTGAAACACTTGAAAACTCTAACCAGTACAATGATGAACCCAATTCTAGAGGTGTGATGACAAAGTCTACTACCCACCTCTTTTTAAAAAACTCATCTTCTTTCTCAAAATTGATAGCAAGTATCATTTCCAAAGCAGAACAGTAAGGGCTAGGCGATTGGGGTTAAGTAACTTGCATAGGGTCACACAGCTAAGAAGTACAGCCAGATTTGAGCTATACATCTCTTGACAAAGAAATCAGGTATTTAAAATACAAGATAAGATATTCATTTCAGACATATTTAATACGAGAACTTGTCTTGCGTAGCTCGGCATATTTGTTACAAGGACTTTATTTTTTCTATTCTTTTGTTTTATTTCCTCTAGGGTAGTGGAAAATGCAGTGGGAATAAAAAAAATAAAAATAAGAGACCCTGTTGGGGGGAGCCTCACTCAGGTCAGTGTCCAGTTAGTTCAGGTTTTATATTAGGACAAAATGAAGCACTTGTATTCATTCATTTGTAAAAGAAGAATTAGTTAGCCTTAGTATATCTAGATAGATAGATAGATAGATAGATAGATAGATAGATAGACAGACCGACAGACAGATAGATCGATCTAGATATATCCAACAAAGATACAGCAAAACTTAGTGTGGTCAGTAGGGCTCCCTTCCTCCCATTTCATAGTTTTGGCATATCCCCTGAGACTGAAGGTTGACATAGCTGGAGCCTTGGCCCCCTGCACCAGTCAAATATTAGGACCAGTTTTGTTAAGGGAAAACATTAGTCTAACTCTTGTGGGGCCTAGGATAAGGGAGGAGGACTCGTCACAGACAGTGGTCCTGTCACAGGGCCATTGAAGCATGTTCCTAAAAAATGCACAGAGGAGACCAGGGAAGACCAACCAGAATCACGGTTAAGCAAAATAGTTAGAATTTATTATGTAATTAAAAAGAAAAGCAAGCTGTACAGTTTCATATATAATTCCTTTCTCGTTTTACTATGTATATAGAAATGCCTATATTAATTAGTATTTGTTAAGGTAACAATGAAAATAAACTAATTTAAAATATATTTATAGATTAGAGTTGCATCACTAATAATTTTGATTACATATATTAGTTCTTAAGCATTGAACCTATGTTTTAAGCAAACTGCCGCTTAATATTATAGGTGATTGTATCATGGTTTTTTATTCTTAAAAGTCTGGGATTGCTACAAAAAAATCCTTAAGAGGTTTTCCGGGTTAAGATGGCGGCAGAGTAAGAAGCAGCTCTTAACCTCTCCTGACCGAAACACACAAAACTCCTCAAGGGGACATAAAAACAAGTCCAGACGAACAGAGGAACCCCACAACAGGGCACAGCGTGGAAGGTACGTGGAATCAAGGCATTTCCATGCTATAAAGGGGTGAAACAGCTCTCACTAAATCTTGGGCTGAGCAACCACCCCCCCCCCAACCCCTCCACACACACCACCTATAGCGCCGAAGCCAGCTAAAAAGAAGTAGAGCAAGTTTGGGGCACCCATCGAGTCATTGGCAGCTCCGGGGCCTGTTCCTGAGAGCAGCAAGATTTAGGACCCCAAAAAGCTAAAGAAAACACACAAACCTGAGCGCAGGAGCAGAACGCAGGCTCAGAGCGCAGGCGCGGGCGGAGGCGTGGGTGGAGACAGACACAACCACGAGCCAAAGCTCTGAAACCCTGAGTGGGGAACCAGTGCAGACGGGTATACGACTGTGGAAGCAGCGCCCTGAGACTTGTAAAGAAACCTCCGACAGAGGATCAAGCAAGGGGGTCCACAAGGGGGCTTGACCTTGGAAAAAAACAGAACTCAGACCTCAGGAGCCAAAAGACCACGGACAGACCCTGAGTGCAAGGATAAACCTGAGAAGCTGCTGGGCTAACAATGGCTACCCAGTCTCAGGAAGTTCAGAAGAGAAAGATTAACAACAAGAAAAAGAAGTCTTTAACACGCGACAACTTTTAGACAGAGAAAATCCAGACAACTGAGCAAACAGAGGAGGAGAACAAACAAGCATCCGGACCTTCCTCAAATACGGAAAACTCCTCACAAGCTATGGAAGAGTTCAAAAATGAGATTTTGAGGAAAATGGAAGAGATCTGGCAAGAAAATAACAATTTAAAAGGTAGAATCTTGCAATTGGAAAGTGAGGCTCAGAAACCAAATGAACTGATAAGCAAATTGAACACCAGAAATGACCAGATTGAAAAGGAATACCAGAAGATTATGGCCAAAAACCAGAAGATTATGGCCGAAAACCAGAAGATTATAGCCGAAAACCAATCCCTAAAGCCTAAAATTGAGCAATTAGAAGCTAATGATCTCTCAAGACAACAAGAAGAAATAAAACAAAGTCAAAAGACTGAAAAAAATAGAAGGAAACATGAAATATCTCAATGAGAGAGTGACAGACCAAGAAAACTGGTCTAGAAGAGACAATCTGAGAATAATTGGTCTTCCAGAAAAACCAGAAATTAATAGAAACCTGGACTCCATACTAATAGAAATAATTCAGCAAAATTGCCCTGAAGTCCTACAACAAGAGGGCAATATAGACATTGAAAGGATTCATAGAATACCTGCGACATTCGATCCAGATAAGAAAACACCCAGAAATATAATTACCAAATTCAAGAGTTTCCAAGCAAAAGAAAAAATCTTACAAGAAGCCAGAAAGAAACAATTCAAATATCAAAGAGCACCAATCAGGATCACACAGGATCTGGTAGCCTCCACGCTAAAAGATCGCAAGGCTTGGAATACGATATTCAGAAAGGCAAGAGAGCTGGGCCTGCAACCACGGATCAACTACCCATCAAAATTGACTATATATTTCCAGGGGAATGTATGGGCATTCAACAAAATTGAAGAATTCCAGGTATTTGCACAGAAAAGACCAGGGCTAAATGGAAAGTTTGATATCCAACCACAAAAATCGAGAGAAACATGAAAAGGTAAATAAGATACAGAGGGGAAAGAAAGAAAACTTATAATTTTTAAATTTGCCTTTTTAAGGGCCTCATTGAGACCTAATTATCTGTATTCCTATGTAGAGAAACGTTATGTATAATTCTCTGTAGTGAACTCTATTCACTATTATAATATTCACTATTATAGTAATCAGAAGAATAATTCACAGGGTGAGGGTGGAACACTAAATAATCTAAGATGACATGGGGGATGGGAAAGAGGGGGTGAATAGCAGGGGACACCAAGAGAAACTTGAGTGAATAAGAAAATAGGATATTCTTTTACACACAAAGAGGGCATGGGAGGGAGAGGGGACAAATACTACTATAAGAAGGAGAGGAAGAGAGCATTAAGAGGTAATAATCAAACCTTACTCTTAGTGTAATCAACCCGGAGAGGGAAGAGTAGCTATACTATCCATTGGGACATAAAACTCTTATCTAACCCTTCTGAGAAAGTTAGAA
>NC_058134.1:150451254-150609705 GCF_016433145.1 Gracilinanus agilis
AACAATTGGAAAGCCATTGATTGCTCATGGGTAGGACAAGCTAACATAATAAAAATGACAATTCAACCCAAATTAATTTACCTATTTAGCGCCATACCTATCAAGCTACCAAAAAACTTCTTTACTGAATTAGAAAAAACTATAACAAATTTCATTTGGAATAATAAAAGATCAAGAATTTCAAGGGAAATAATGAAAAAAAATGTGAAGGGG
Organism: Gracilinanus agilis; assembly: GCF_016433145.1. NCBI lineage: Eukaryota > Metazoa > Chordata > Mammalia > Didelphimorphia > Didelphidae > Gracilinanus > Gracilinanus agilis. Next base: position 150,451,468 of record NC_058134.1, read on the forward strand.
GCCTAGCAGTGCCAGATATTAAACTATACTATAAAGCAGCAGTCATCAAAACAATATGGTACTGGCTAAGAGACAGAGAGGAGGATCAATGGAATAGACTTGGGGTAAATGACATCAGCAAGACAGTGTATGATAAACCCAAAGAGCCCAACTTTTGGGACATGAATATTTGACAAAAACTGCTAGGAAATTTGGAAAACAATATGGGAGAGATTAGGTCTAGATCAACATCTCACACCCTACACCAAGATAAATTCAGGATGGGTGAATGACTTGAATATAAAGAGGGAAACTATAAACAAGTTAAGTGAACACAGAATAGTTTACTTGTCAGATCTGTGGGAAAGGAAAGACTTTAAAACCAAGCAAGAGTTAGAGAAAATTACAAAATGTAAATTAAATGGTTTTGATTATATTAAACTAAAAAGTTTTTGTACAAACAAAAACAATGTAGTCAAAATCAGTAGGGAAACAACAAATTGGGAAAAAATCTTTATAACGAAAAACTCTGACAGGGGTCTAATTACTCAAATATACAAGGAGTTAAAGCAATTGTATAAAAAATCAAGCCATTCCCCAATTGATAAATGGGCAAGAGACATGAATAGGCAATTTTCAGAAATCAAAAGTATCAATAAGCACATGAGAAAGTGTTTGAAATCTCTAATAATTAGAGAAATGCAAATCAAAACAACTCTGAGGTATCACCTCACACCTAGCAGATTGGCTAAAATGAAAGAAGGGGAGAGTAATGAATGTTGGAGGGGATGTGGCAAAATTGGGACATTAATGCATTGCTGGTGGAGCTGTGAACTGATCCAGCCATTCTGGCTGGCAATTTGGAATCATGCTCAAAGGGCTATAAAAGAATGCCTGCCCTTTGACCCAGCCATACCATTGCTGGGTTTGTACCCCAAAGAGATCATAGATAAACAGACTTGTACAAAAATATTTATAGCTGAGCTTTTTGTGGTGGCAACAAATTGGAAAAGGAGGGCATGTCCTTCAATTGGGGAATGGCTGAACAAACTGTGGTATATGCTGGTGATGCAATACTATTGTGCTAAAAGGAATAATGAACTGGAGGAGTTCCAGGCAAACTGGAGAGACCTCCGGGAACTGATGCAGAGCGAAAGGAGCAGAGCCAGAAGAACTCTGTACACAGAGACTGATATACTATGGTAAAATTGAATGTAATAGACCTCTGTACCAGCAGCAATACGGTGACCCAGGACAATTCTGAGGGATTTATGGTAAAGAACGCTACCCACATTCAGAGGAAGGACTGCAGGAGAGGAAACATATAAGAAAAACAACTGCTTGAACGCATGGGTCGGGGTGGACATGATTGCGGGTGTAGACTCGAAACTACCACACCAATGCAACTACCAACAATTTGGAAACTGGTCTTGATCAAGGACACATGACAAAACTAGTGGAAATGTGCATCGGCCATTGGTGGGGGGAGTGCGGGGGGCGAAGGGGAAAGGAGGAGCATGAATCATGTAACCATGTTAAAATGAATATTAATAAATGTTTAAAAAAATCCTTAAGAAATTAACTTTAAAAATTTTTTTAAAAGAATAGCTTTCAAGGAGACAGATACAGCTATTTTCCCATAACCTTTTTTTCTTGAAGAGTGTTCATAATGAATAGATACATGCCTTCTGTGTAGTCTATTACCTGTAACCTGTCTTGTTCTTTACTCCTGAACCATATTTTCCCCATTTTTCCCCATTTCTGCCTATGCCTACCCTTTTTAAGGAAGTCATCAAGTACCAAAGTACATGTCGGTTGATTTAATCTGGAAGGGCTTCTTGAGCTCATTGTGAAATTCTTCTACATATCTATTACAAAAGTGGTTTTCATACAAGCTATAATTGCTTTCGTAATACTTTTTTTGCAATATTTATGACCACTACAAGAGGTAATAACAAATATCATTAAATGAAATTATTTTTCTTCTTTTTGCCTTTGTGTCATAGAATTCTCATTTTCAGCTTCTTTATAAATAGAAATAGCAAGATATTCTTCAATGACCATGTCACATAGTATGCCTTTGACTGAACTTGAAGCTGATTGATGAGCTAAGAAGTGTTTTTACCACTTTCTGGTTGATAAAGCCTCTCAGAAAGCCCAAGACTTGTTATGGGTTGCTTCCCTACCCAAGAAGTTATCACTCATAGGTTAATAGTTTTAAAGCTGAGAGACACCCAACTAGAAGTTCTTGCATTTTACAGATCAGGAGATTGAAGTTCTAAGAAGTTAAGTGATTTTCCTGAGGTTACAGAGCTAGTAAGTGACACAGATAGGATTTAAACCAAAGTCTTCTGATCCCAGATATGATGCTCTTGCCACTGCACTATGCCATGTATCTGAAGTACATTGTTACTAGTTTCAGAGAGAGTAAGTGGTAAGTTATATGAAGGAGAAGACACTAGCTGGGGCTCTGAGTCTGCCCAGGTACTGAGCCATCCCCATCAACCAGAGCAGGCATTCTCTCACTTCCTCTACCCTGTCAAGCTCTCATTTGGTCATCTAGAAGCAGGAATGGAATAACTGCATATGAGATGTACAACCTGAGCCACAAAAGTAGTCAGCATGGTATGCAAGATAGAATGTATGACAATAAAAATGAATCCAGGTCCAAACATTCTAGAGGGTAATTTGGAACTATGCCCAAAGGGCCATAAAACACCCTTTGATGTACACCCTTTGAACCAGTCATACCATTACGAGTTCTGTATCCCAAAGAGATCAAAAAGAAAGGGAAGATGACCGACTAGTACAAAAATAGCTACTCATTTTGAGGAGGCACGAAATTGAAGGCATTAGAAATTGAAGGGATGTCCATCAGTTGGGGAATGGTTGAATAAATTGTGGTATATGATGGTGATAGAATACTATTGTGATATAAGAAATGATGAGCAATGGTTATCTCAATAGATACAGAAAAAGGCTTTGATAAAGTACAACACCCATTCCTATTGAAAACACTTGAAATCATAGGAATAAATGGGCCTTTCCTCAAGATAATAAGTAATATTTATCTAAAACCATGAGCAAGTATCATCTGCAGTGGGGACAAGTTAGAAGCCTTCATAATAAGATCAGAGGTGAAGCAAGGTTGCCCATTATCACCACTATTGGTTAATATTGTACTAGAAATGTGCTCGCTTCAGCTGCACATATACTAAAATTAGAAATGCTAGTTGTAGCAATTAGAGAAGAAAAAGAAGTTGAAGGAATTAAAGTAGGCAATGAGGAAACAAAACTATCACTGTGGATCAACTAAAAAGCTAGTTGAAATGATTAATAATTTTAGCAAAGTTACAGGATAAAAAAAATAAACCCAAGTAAATCATCAGCATTTCTATATATTTCCAACAAAACTCAGCAGCAAGAGTTAGAAAGAGAAACTCCATTTAAAATCACTAGACAATATTTGGGAATCTTTTTACCAAGACAAATACAGGAATTATATGAACACAATTATAAAACATTTCACACACACACAAAAACAATTGGAAAAATATTAATTGCTCTTGGGTAGGCTGAGCTAATATAATAAAAATGACAGTCCTACCTAAATTTATTTATTCAATGATATACCTATCAAATTACTGAAAAACTATTTTAAAGAACTAGAAAAAATTATAACAATATTCATCTGGAAGAACAAAAGTTCAAGAATATAAAGAGAAATAATGAAAAAAAAGGTGATGAATGGTAGCTTAGCAGTACCAGATCTTAAACTGTACTATAAAAGAATAATCGTCAAAATAATATGGTACTAGCTAAGGAATAGAAAGAAGGATAGAACAATGGAATAGACTAGGAGTAAATGACCTCAGCAAGCTAGTGTTTGATAAACCCAAAGGTCCCAGCTTTTGAGATAAGAACTCACAATTTGACAAAAAACTGCTGGGAAAATTGGAAAACAGTATGGCAAAAATTAGGTTTATATCAATATCTCACACCCTATACCAAAACAGGTATATGATTTAAACATAAAGAGTGATATTATAAGTAAATTATGTGAACATGGAATAATTTACCTATCAGATCTGTGGAAAATGGAAGAATTTAATACCAAACAAGAGATAGAGAACAGTACAAGATATAAAATGAATAATTTTCTTTATATTAAAAGGTTTTGTACAAACAAAACCAACGCAATGTCAAATTTATAAGAAACCAAGTCGTTCCCCAATTGAAAAATGGCCAAAGGATATGAACAAGCAGTTTTGAGATGAAGAAATCAAAGCTATCAATAACCATATGAAAAATATGTTCTAAATCCCTCTAGATTAGAGAAATGCAAACTAAAACAACTTTGAAGTACTACCTTGCACCTAGTAGATGAAAACATATGAATTATCATTTGTTTATTTGGGTATGTGATATGGGGTTTTAGTTTTACAAGATCACTCTCTTACAAAAATGGATAATATGGAAATATGTTTTGAGTAATAAGATATTTATATAAACCAGTGGAATTGCTTGTCAACTCTTGAAGAGGGAAGGGGGCCTACATGAATCATATAACTTTCGAAAACTTATGTGTACATTTATTTTTGGAATAAAATAAAGATAAAAATTTTAAATTTTTTTTTAAAAAAAGAAAGAAATGATGAGCAGGATGATTTCAGAAAGACCTGGACTTACATGAACTGATGCTGAGTGGAATAAGCAGAACCAGGAGAATATTGTACACAGTAACAGCAGTATTGTGGGATGAACAGCTGTGAAAGATTTCACTACTCTCAGCAATACAGTGATCTAGGACATCTCTGAGGGACTTAGGACAAAGAATGGTATCCCCCTCCAGAGAAAGAACTGTTGGAGTTGGAATGCAGATCAAAGCATACAATTTAAAAAAAAAACAAATTCAGGGAGATGATTTAGGAGACAGTTGAGGTGATTTAGACATAGATAAAAAGAGAGTATGTAATATTCTGGAGATCTATCTATCATCTCTGATAATCTGATAAGGATGGCTGTTATATTGAATCTCTGGGAGCTTGAAGTTCATTCAATGACTGACAGATAAGTAAATTGGATATAATGTTCCCAGAAAGGCATGCGAGAGTCAGGAGGGTTGGTTGAGAACCCTGAGAAGAAGTTCTGGGTTTTTTTACCTGTGCTGAGGCTAGAGATCAGTATGGATCCTGGTCTTGGAGTGAGAGAGTTGCAAACACTACTCTGCAAGCTCTTCCTGTCCTTGATATACCATTATCAACCTGTACTTGACCACCACCTCGGTGTCTACTGTCCCTAGATATTAGGAGTTTCATTGTCTAGTTATCTAGGCTTCCCAGGGCTCGGGAGGGATCCGGGAAGTGGGCAGGAAACGAAGAAGAGGGTGGAAAGGGTGGATATATCTCAACTGTTAAGGCTTAAGATCTATAGAAGAAGAAGCTGAAGATTTCCCAGCAGTTTACCTACTAGGATCCTGCCTGGGCAACCGTTATAAGGAGAAGTGTCATCTTATCCTCTCTGTACATCATTTCTACTACCTCAAATAGATACAAGTGACCTCCTTTAATATAACATGGCTTAGTTGATAAGGAACTAACAGACACAGGAGACGATCTTTTAGTTCATGCTTCCAGCTCTGTCTTCAGGAGCATGGAGTTTTTTATATATATTTCAAGACTTATTTCACACAAAAGAAGCCCCCTGAAACTTCGCAGATGCACAGAAATTACAAATTATGTCATATCAAAACACAAAAGGTCTCATTGGCTTCAGAATAGAACAAAGCCAAGGCTGAATTTTGACTAGGTTCTTATCAGAAAGCCAAGTCAGGGAATATTTTCTCAGGGTTGAAATGCCCCTGCTAAGGTTTTGACCTTGGCTGTACCAGGCAGCTACATTCCTGGCGAAAGGGGAAGAGTGTTTACCTCTTAAATGTAGGTTTACTAGGAACTTAAAGCTTTTTCAATAAGACCACAATAGTTTTTAACAGGAAATCACAAGGATCACAAAAGGGATCAAAAGAGGAGTCTCAGGTTTTTATCTATTCTCTTATTGGCTTCCCACATAGTATAATGGTGCTGGATTTTGGAGGATTTCCCAGAGGAAAAGAGACTCTTGATTTGTTTATTTCTTTAGAGATAAGGCTCTGGACTTTCTTCTGTTAAAAGTCTGCATTCAGATTCTCAATCCAGCAATGTTGCCCTTTAGTTTCTTCACCTTATCTCAGAGGTGGTTATGAATAGATACATTCTTTGTAGATTTGAAATTCTTAATTAATGTAAGATATTATAGGCTGAGAGAAATGTCTAGAAAATAGCAAATTGTAGTAAGTAGTATATGTAAATTTAGTATCATTAATTTCCTGTTTGTAATGTTTTCTATATAGCTGGGATATCTTTTGATTATCTTACTTATTTTAACCATTTTTAATGAGAATATTTCTAGAATTAATTTTCTATGTCCCTGGCCTCCTAAAGAGAAGATAATGAATTTTTTGTTTTTTTTTCTTTTTCTTGCAGAACTAAAGTTATTTAAACATTACTGTTGTGCAATACTAGAATACAGTAATGTCCTCAGGGCTTCTTAAGATAGTAATCCCATTTCTGCCTAGAGTAAATGACCTCATGTTGCTGTGCTTTTTGAATTATATCTTTATGTGTCCTCATAGATTTCTATTTTCCCTTTCTTTCAAGCCCTCCTCCTCCACACGTGAACCTTTTTATTGATGCGACATGCCTGCCTATAGTAATTTTTTTTAACAATGCAATTTATTCTTTCTCCTCCAGTGTGAGTTTAAAAGGGTATGACCAGGTTTTCTGGAGCTCAATGAAAAATACTTTTAGCTCTGAAGCCAACCTCTAAAATTATATTAAACACTGGATTCATATTCAGAATTTATCTTTAAATCTAAATTAGAAAGATGTAGTATACAGAATTGGGGGTTATTGTTTTTCTAGCTTTGGCTGAGTTCCAAAATCAGTTGGGCTTTTAGAATCTTGAGGAGAGTGGCAGTTGACTGGATCTTCCGTGGAGGGAGGAAGTCAAAGAGAGAGCTCTTAGATTATCTAGCTTCAATATTGAAATTTAGCCTAGCATTGATATATTTACTTAAGAAATTATTATTTTAGATAGACCCTTTATATCTTCCTTTCCCAATACCACCCTGCCTTCCCTCCCTTACCTTAGTGGCTGTGGAGTTTATAAGGAGAGAAATTAGAGAGGAGTTAAATCTGTGGAGAGTTATCTAATTGACAGCATTATTTATAATTTAATCAAATCATCATTTATTCCCTTTAGATAGTATTTGTAAAACTGAATAAGGCAGGTCCTTACTCAGATTCATCTTCACTTCCCTTCCCCCACCTGAGGTTCCTGAGATAACTGATAGGGCTTTCCTTTAACCCACCTTCCTAACAAACATTCTTCAAACAATTAAACCTTTTGTGTTTCAATAGTCCTATTTAGTGTAATTTGTCTGTTAGTTATCAAGAGGGGAGAAGAGGGAAAGAGACAACATACTCTGGGCTCAGAGGGAAGCTGGGCATCCATCTTGAAGGAAGGTGTTACTTCAAAATAGGTCCCTTCCTGTGAAATTAACTAAAGCCTGTTTGTTAATTTCAGTCTAGTCTATTACCCTCAGCTTGTGTTTCAGTCTAAGTCCCAGTCTATAAGCCTGCTGTGTTAATCTGTTTAGTTTAACTTCTCTTCTCCCAAAAGATCTCTGTTTCCCTTTTGTGTTATACTCCTGACTTCAGTCCTATTATACCTTGAATCTCCTTTAATCCCAGCCTACCTGAAGCCTAATTTATCCACTTACCAAGTCTCCAACATCCTCCTTTCAATTCCCTTATCCCAAACACCTTTCCTCAAATTACCATCATAACAAAGACCAAACAAACCCCAGTAAAGATTTAAAAGTCATTGAAACAAAAATAGGTGTTTCTGATATCTGTTAATTGTAGAGTTTTCAGAGACCCCTTTATTTAAACAATTTACTTTAGTAAAATCAAAGAAAAGAAACATCTTTACTTAAAAGAAGTTACAAAAGTCAAGAATAAAAAGTTATACATATATGTAATCAAGAAATGTTTTAATCTTGCAGCTCGGTCCTGATTAGTGCCAATAATAAATTCCATGAATGTTTACTTTAGTCAAACTTAAATTGCACATTTTTGTTGCACTTTTGTTTTTTTAAACTCTTACCTTCCATCTTGGAGTCAATGCTGTGTATTGGCTCCAAAGCAGAAGTGTAGTAAGGGCTAGGCCAGTGATGAGCAAACTTTTTAAAGAGGGGGCCAAAGGAAAGGAAATGCTCATCTGTCAGTCTGTTTCTAAGGCGACTCTTTTGAAGTTTCATTGTATTATATCCTACTCATTGATTTCGTCAGATTAGAAATAATGTCCCTGTGGCCGGATAGAACATTTCAGGCCCTCTCACCCCAATCTGGCCCACAGGCCATAGTTTGCCCATCACTGGGCTAGGCAATGGGGGTCAAGTGACTTGCCCAGGGTCACAGAGCTGGGAAGTGTATAAGGCCAGATTTGAACCCAAGACCTCCCATCTCTAGGCCTGGCTCTCAAGCCACTGAGCTACCCCGCTGCCCCCCCCTTTTTTTTTCTTTTTTTTTTAACCCTTGTACTTCGGTGTATTGTCTCATAGGTGGAAGATTGGTAAGGGTGGGCAATGGGGGTCAAGTGACTTGCCCAGGGTCACACAGCTGGGAAGTGGCTGAGGCCGGGTTTGAACCCAGAACCTCCTGTCTCTAGGCCTGACTCTCACTCCACTGAGCTACCCAGCTGCCCCAGCTGCCCCCTTTTGTTGCACTTTTGTTGAATTAGTTACTATATTTTTCATATTATTATAGCTTCGAATAGTGCAAATTTGAATAATGCCATTTCACAGGGTTTATTATTCACAATCCTTAGAACCTAACTGATTTTCCAGATAAGAGTGCATTTTTTCCAAGCAGACACATGCATACACACAGATACAACATACAATCAGAGAAACAAAAACATATACTTTCATTCTTTTTTTTTTTAACCCTCACCTTCCATCTTCAAATCAATGCTGTGTATTGGTTCCAAGGCAGAATAGCGGTAAGGGCTAGGCAATAGGGGTTAAATGACTTACCCAGGGTCAAACAGCCAGGAAGTGGCTGAGATCAGAGTTGAACCCAGGACCTTTGGTCTCTAGGCCTGGCTCTCAATCCACTAAGTTATCTAGCTGCCCTTCCCCCCCCCCCCATATATACTTTCTAGAAATGAAAACTGAAACACTTTTTATACATTTTATAATTATGTTATTTAGTATAGACATTAGCCTGTCTTGGCTATGAACATTATTGGTATTAGCTAGTGTGAGCCTCAATATTATGGCTGTGAAATCCTTTATAAATCTGAAAGTGCCAACTTTTTCTATTGTGATGATGATTATTATGTTTTTATAGCCACAAAATACCTATGCTATATACCACATAAAATTGTCTTATCAATCTTCATTAAAAGAACTTATTAATATTTTCCTTGTCCCAGAAGAAAAGAAACTTTTCCATCAGTTTCTTCTTACTTTAGAGGTAACATTCTAGACTCTTCCTTCGGTTAAATAGTTTTCATTTCATAAATTTCTTTCTTTTCCATACACTCACATTACAAGATTGAGGCAAAGAAGCAGCCCTTGATACAACCTTTATTCCTAGTATTCAGGCAGATCTACCTCTTATACATATTTGGTATGGGGATGTTCCACCCCTTGTTTTGTCAAGTTCACCTCTACATCTCCTATATCTCAAAATATAATAACTGATTTTATTAAGCATCACAAATATAGAAATTGAGTTGCTATAAATTGAGTAGACATTTTATATTTAGTTATATTTCATATTTCCATTGTTTTAGAAATCTATGTGAGCTTCTTATTGAAAAACATTTTAAATGTTTATGAATGTCATATTCTAGTCATTATAGTGATTGAAATGGATCTCATTTTTTATTCTCTAGGACGGCCAATCCGAAATTTTATATACCTTTTGGAACGTAGTGACTGATACCCTTTGCTCTCGATTTCAAACAGCGACAAATTGTAAGTGCTCTATTGAGATCTACTGACGTCACTTGCTGCTACTTTTCAATAATATTTGGACTTTTGATATCATGGTAAAATGACTATTGTTAAAACCATTTGTTATCCTAACACTCTATTTTGGGTTTAGAAATTTTATAGATAATTCATACAAGTTGTGGAAAAAATCCAGAAAAGTGAAGACATCAGTCATGACTTTCTCCCTTTGTGGTAGGATGATTGGCAAAATATATTTCAGATTGTGCTCATAATAATTCTAAAATTATTCACGCTCTGGAACTTAAAAGTTATTAAGTAGGAAGTTACAAATGTTTTGTACTAAGAAAGTGCTATGCAAAATTGAAGCATTCATATCATAAAGAATTTGGTGGCCTCAATAAAAACTACAATAAAATGTCTTTGCCCTTTCAGCCACCAAACAGTAGCATAGCAGACTTCTGTCTAGGATTAAATATACAGCATTTAACAACTCGTAATCAAAACTAGCTAGGAAACAAACATATACATGGACATGATTTCTTCTTCAGTACTTCAAGGATCTATAATTTACTGAGTTGGAAGGCCTCCCTCCTCTCTGGCAGATCCCAACCTCACAATTCAATAGATTTGTTTTTCTCAGAAGCTAAGTATAACATAATTTCTCCTTGTGGCCAGTGTAACTGAACTGGCTAATCTTCAGCAAATGGGCAAGCAGTCCATCATGCATCATACTTGAAATTCTTCAATTCTTTTCTGTCTCTTCTCTTGGGTGATATGTGGCATATATAGATGTAGTTAAAGCTAACAAGGACTTCAGCTATTTCTACTGTCATCACCCTAGTGACTTGCTTTCCTATGTTGCTGCTACAAAGTAGTGATATAATGTCTCCCTGGGACAGGATGTAAGGGAGGATTGAATATTTAAATGTACATCTAATTTCATATACATGTGAAATTTAAAATACACAAAGATATTTTGGGACTAGTGATTTTTCAGGGTTCAGATATATTATTGGCACAGATAGTCTGCTTGTGGTATGTTTTGTTCTCCATGTTAACATAATATATTTTACATAGAAATGAATATGATTATCGACAGTATTCTTCAATTATTTGCATGGAGGTGTTATAAATCTATTACATTTGATGCAATACTCTCAATAGTTTAAAATATATAAGCAGTCAGTTATGATGATGCCTGCTTTTTTTACAATATCAAACTTGAATTTGAACATTCAGTAAAATATCATTCATTTAGAAAGAAGGTGGTAAATAGAACGGTACCTTTAGAATTAGGGGAAAATGCACATCATAGTGTATTATTTTAAAGTGCAATTTCATCATTGCCAAGCCAAGATAAATGTATATTTAGTATTTTATTTTCCTCTAACAAACAAATGATTTGTAATATCCATATTAGTTATTTACAAAGGAAGCCTATTAAAATAGCTTTGGAAATACTTAAAATTATTTACCTTAATTCTTACATAGTATACCTATTACCCCAGTCCAATATTATTTGCTATTGATTATTTAAGTATATTTTCCATAGCAATTGCAAAGCTAAAGTGGCCTAAACCTACCAATGAAATGAATGTAAAGAGACTTACCCATTCTTTTAGGCATTTATAAAATTGAAATGAATAGCTTGCTGTCTTTCTTCTGAGCAGTATTTAAGTTACTTAATTATTGATTTTTTCTAGGCAGCTAGCATTTTAAGCTAGCTAGGTAATTGCAAAAAAGGAAAGCATATGGCTATGTCTTAATACATCTTTATAAACCCACTTAGTATCTGCACCTTTTAGAAACTCGGTATTCATTGAATGAATTATTGATTGAAAAAAAAGTCTAAATCCTTCTTCATAGGATCATAAATTTAGAGCTGAAAAAGTTTTTCTAGTCAAATTCTCCCTGCCTCTCAATAGTACAGATGAGAAAACTCGGGCCCACAAACGTTAACTGATTTGCCCAATATCTTGTAGGCAGTAATTGATTGAGCCAGAATTGTAAATAAGGTAAGCTGGGTCCAAAATCTACCACTCTTTCTACTGTTTCCCATCATTTCGTCCAATCCTGCTAGTCCATTCTTATTTTCCACTACTCTACAGCAGGAAACTTTTTACTTCAATCTAGTAGATCTGTATAGTATTTCCCTTTCTGAAGTATTTTCCCTTCTCCTTTTTGCTTATGTAAATACTCTCATTCTTTAAGATACAGATGCATTTCTGCCTTCATTAGGATTTCACTGACTAACCAGTACACATGGATTTCACCTTCTCTGAATTCCTTTTGCATTTACCCAGTACATAGGGCTTGCTCTCAAATTGTTTTATCACTGTTAGTTTTGTATCCTACTTACTAAGTAAGGTTCTTCAGGTAAAAAGGATATACTTACAGGCTTATGTCTCTCCAGTAGTTCCAATCATGGTGCTGAAACTAGTCCATTACATTTGATTGTACCACAGTGTATCAGTTCTCTGTGTACAATGTTCTCCTGGTTCTGCACCTTTCACTCTGCATCAATTCCTGGAAGTCGTTCCAGTTCACATAGAATTCCTCCAGCTCATCATTGGCTCAGTAGATAAGAGTGATGGGCCCAGAGTTAGAAAGTCCTGAGTTCCAATCTAGCTCCAGACATTTAATAAATCTATATGACCATAGGCAAGTCACTTTCTGTTTGCCTCAGTTTCCTCATTTGTAAAATGGGGATAATAGCATCTACTTCTCAAGGTTGTTGTGAGGATCAAATGATGAGGTATTTGTAAAGTGCTTAGCCCAGTCCCTGGCACATAGTAAGCACTATATAAATGGTAGCTATTATTATTATTACTCACTTCGTATCCAGGTAACCTTTTTGTCTTGATAGTATAAGCTTATTAATAACTTCCTTTGGGAATTCCCTAAAGAAACCTGTGAAGTACCTGACATTTTAAATAGCATTTAACAGTCCCAAAGGATAACATAGTGCTTACAACTCTAGGGACATGCAAACATTTAAATGTTAAAGGTATCAGGCAGTACAACAGATTGCCCAAGTATAAGAAAAAGAAATGTTTTGACAGAAAATATGTAGAAAATACAGTTTACTTTTAGAAAATGTCCTTTGGGATAGCAAATATTTATGACTAGTAGAACTTTATGTTGTGAGGCCAGTCAAGGAAGAAAGCATTTCTATTCTAATAGACTAATGAAAAATGAATTTAGGTCACTCAGAAGGGAAAAAAATGCTCCATTAACACCGTAAGCATTTAAAAGTACACTTTCAGAAAGTCTGTATTCTTTATTTTTATGGGTGCTGATTATTTAAAATTTTGTGTTTCTATATTGCTTTTGTTCAGTTGCAGCTTCTAAGTAATAATAATTATTATCATTTCTATGTTGCCGTTAGGTTTGTAAGACACTTCACATATATCATTACTTGTGGAGAGGATTTCATTTAATTTCTTTGCTTTTCTAAATATGAATATAAGGACAGATAAATGAACACTACCACTTGAAGGATTTAGAATTTGAAAGCATTGTTTTTCTTTTCATTATGATTGTTCCTTATATGTCAACTTGTCAGTTTACCCTTAGAAATGCTTATAAAGCTATATAAACTGTTTTTTTAAATTTAATGTCTGAAAAATTTCTCAATAAAACTTTCTGGAAATTTGAGTGTATAACCAAATTTTGTTAAGTAGCTGTTAACCTTGCAAAATTCTTAAGTAGCATTCATTCGTTTATTCAACAAGTAGCAACTTGAGCTTGAAGTATACTTTAATTCAAGAGATTCATGTGGCATTTGCTTGACAAAATTGGAGAAAATCAACTATAAAGTAACTGAAGCACTAAAAACATGCTATGCAAGTAAACTAGGATTTGTTAAGCACTTATTATGTTCCAGGCACTAGAATAAGTACTATATAAGTTTTAACCTAGTAGCTGAGATAAGGTTTGAAAGACCATTTATAGAAATTGCCATGGTATCTGTTAGCCATTATACTATAATTAGTCCATGATCACATTAAAATGGGTGATTGCTGTAAAAATGCAGCATTTAATCTATTTATATTTTTTCAACCTGTGTAATTATTATTTAAGTTCTCCCACAAATTAACTATAGAGTATCTATTGTGCTGAAGGGCTTTTGAAAACCAGTGCATTACTTGGGCTTTCCATTTATTACTCTTGTCAGATAACCATATTAGTTCCTTTTTTAGTACTATATTCTTAAATATCTTTTATGGCACTTTTTGCATAACTGGTCATATGCTGTCTAGATATGTCCAATCAAATCATTACCCTTTGTGCTACCTCAAATTTTGATGAATACTACTATACTTTGACATCATGTAGCTGCAGATCATGAAAAACTATCACTTAATGTCCTTCCTTATGAGGCAGTGAATTTTGTATAAGTGAAAAATCCCATGTAGAGAATGGGTGATAGGACTAAATGACTTTTAAGATTCTATAATTCTAGGTAGACTAAGCAGGTATTATTATTACCTGCATCTTATAGTTAAAGAAAAAGTTTCAGAAGTTTGTATCTCATTTAGTGTAGTACAGAGATCATCTTCTCATGCCTAGTCCAATATTCCTTTCACTGACTCAGATGACGTAGGAAATGCCCTATCAGTTAAATTCTTAACATCTTTGCATTTATTTTTTGTATACAAATATTTTTGTCTATTTTTACTAATTTATGTTCACCAAATATTTCTAAAAATTAGATGGAAAAGAGTCTTTAGGCCCCCTTTTCAGTGATAGAATGGGAAGAAATAGAATCTCCAACTTGGAGTTAGCCACTCTTCGTAGAACTGTACTACTTTTAAAGCTTTCTATAGCATGGTGTTTTAAAAATTGGTTTTGTCCTTGGAGTATTTTTTTACACATTTTGTAAATAAAAGTGATACGAAGTATTTTTTTCTCCTTTGGAGATGGTAGAAATAAATAATGAATTGCCAAAATGTCTTAAGGTTTAAATCATATATCATTTGGCAAAGTACTCCATAGCCAGCTTTTCTAGCACCCATGAAAATGGTGAGAGAAAAATGGTAATAAATATATTAAATAATCTTCAAAATTTGTGATGAATGATAATCCAAACCTCTTTCTGAACAAAAGGTTTTTCTAGAAGAGCTGGTATTGATATTGCAAAAAACTGTACTTTAACAATGGGTTGAGGGAGGAGAGAGGGAGACAGAGAGAGAAAAGAGAATACATTTATTTAGTCATTTGTTTTGTTTTGTAGCTTCTGTGTTTTTGAAGCAAGCATTTGAAGGTGAATATCCTAAGTTATTGCGTCTTTATAATGACTTATGGAAACGTCTTCAACAATATAATCAAAATATTCAAGGTAATTTTAATTCAAGTGGAACCACAGACCTCTACATTGACCTACAGCAAATAGAAGATGATGTGCAAGACATATTCATGCAGAAAAAACAGGATTATGAGTATGTATATTCAATTGGTTTATTAATTCTATTGAGACA
Source organism: Gracilinanus agilis (assembly GCF_016433145.1). Taxonomy (NCBI): domain Eukaryota; kingdom Metazoa; phylum Chordata; class Mammalia; order Didelphimorphia; family Didelphidae; genus Gracilinanus; species Gracilinanus agilis. Next base: position 150,466,990 of record NC_058134.1, read on the forward strand.
GATCATTTTAAGAGTGTTTAGTTTTTAAAGAAACTTGAAAATGTGTGAATACATTGTTCTCTACATTTTACAAAAGATATTCATTTTCATCCATTGAATTTTTGTGCATGTTTAGATTGTGGCAACTGTTTTAAAAGAGACTTAGAAACTTCCACAGAAGTAGATAAGCTAATAAAATATGAGTTAAGCAATAGGAAATCTTATGGCTTAACTTTGATGGACCAAGGAACACAGGGAATGTGGGAACAGGAGCACCTTCAGTTCACAGTCACCAGAAAGACAAGCATACAACTGGTTAAAGCAGGGCAAAATATATCTATAATCAGCTAATGTAAGAGGGGACATTTTGGCCTTGAGAAATTCAGAGAATCATAGATCTAGAAAACTATTTAGAGCTCGAAAAATTTAGGGAAGCTATAAGGGAAGTTTCTGGCACCTTGATGTTCATCTTGTCCAATCTCCTTTCTTTATAGATAAATAAACTGAGATGCCAAAGAGGTTAACTGACTAATCCAGAGGTAGTATTTAAACCCAGGTCCTCTGACTAGTGGCCTAATGTATGGTCCGTGATTTTGGCAAGAACTAAGCGTTTTCTGGAGTGTGGTAGTGCCCCTATTAGTCATATCTGATTGGTTTCCCATGGGGTAGGCAGCCCAACATCACTGAAGCAGCAAGGCACCCCAAGGGAGAGACAGGAGGCTACATGTGCCATGTAGATTAATCAACAACAACCATCCATATTGACCCCCTCCCAACCATTTTCCTTGAGAACCCATTGAAGGCAGTCCAGGATCCTTTACATTAGACTTGGAACACCTGAAGTTGTTATAATCACAGTTACTGAAGACTGACAACAACAACAAAAACAATCCTCTTAACCACCAGAGTTTGTGGTACTCTCAAATGGCTCAGCATCAGAATCTAATATGATCTTTTTTTAATTTTATTTTTATTTCTTTATTAATAGAATTGATTTGTAATTACTTCAGCCTCTCCCACATGTGTATTATGTGAATTATGGTTTTCTATGTGTGTGCATGTATATATATATATATATAATGTTCCCTTGTTTCTATTCATTTTGCTATTCATTATCCCATGTAGTTCTCTTCCCAAGTTTTTTTTTAATTATTATGTTCATCATTTCTTATGGCACAGTAGTACTCCATCACAATCATATACCATATTTTGTTTAGCCATTCCCAAAGTGATGGGCTTCCTCTCAATTTCTAGTTCTTTGCTACCACAAAGAGAGCTGTTATAAATATTTTGGGACATGTAGATTCTTTTCCTTGTTCTTTGATCTCCTTGGGAAACAGACCCTGCTGGGTCCAAGAGTATGCACAGTTTTATAACTCTGGGTATTATTCCAAATTGCTCTCCAAGATGGTTGGATCAGTTCACAGATCCACTAATAGTGTGTTAGTGTCCCAATTTTTCCACATCCCCTCCAACGTTTGACATAATCTTATTAGTGGAAATGACTTTAAAGAAAAGGCATTACCATCAGTTTTGATGGTGCTACCTAAGATTCATTAGACCTTTCCATCTAACTTTCCATTGAAACCTTCCATAGCTATTGTTTCCCTCATTAGAATGTGAGCTCCTTGATAGCAACAACTGTCTTAATTTTCTTTTTATATCTGCAGGGCTTAACACAGTGCTATGTGCATAGTAAACACTTAAAACAATGCTTTTTTTTTCATCCATTCGTCACAGGCATGGAAATTCTAGTTAATGAGGTTGGAAGTTACTAGCACCTATGATTTCAGAAAAGAAACAGGTACTAGGTAGGTACTAGACAGGAGGAAGAGGAGAATCTAGAGCAGAAAAAAACTTGTCCAAAGAAAGCCTATATGTGGAAAAATAATTTTCCCTCTCTATTCAAAGACTATGTCTTATTTTACTCAGTGCTTCACATAGTGTTTTATGTATAATAGTTGCTGTCTAAATATTTGTTGAATTGAATTTAATTAAGAAACATAAAAAGGGGGGCAGCTAGGTAGCTCAGTAGAATTGAGAGTTAGGCCTAGAGACCTAGAGGGTCCTAGGTTCAAATCTGGCCTCAGACACTTCCCAGCAAGTCACTTGACCCCCATTGCCTGGCCCTTACCACTCTTCTGCCTTGGAACCAATACACAGTATTAATTCCAAGATGGAAGGTAAGGGTTTAAAAACATATATGTATACTTCCCAGTTCTTTGAATGCTAGGCCAAATCAATCATTTGGCATTTATTAAAGCCTAGAGTACACCAGGCACTGTCCTACACACTGGAGTTCCCAAAAAGGCAAAAGATAGTGTCTGTCCTCAAGGAGCTTCCAGTCTAACAGTGGAACTACATGTAAACAACTGTGTATAAACAAGCCACATGCAGAATAAATAGGAAATCATCAGCAAAGGGAGGGACTAGAATTAAGGAAGATTGGGAAATATTTCCGGTAGAAGTTAGAATTTTAGCTGAAAGAAGGAAGTGAAGGAAGCTAGTGAAGCCAAGAGGTAGAGATAAGGACAGAGAGCATTTCAGTCATGGGAGATTGCCAGGGAAAATACCCAGAGTCAGGAAAATGGAACAGCAAGGAGGCCAGCATTATTAGATCAAGCAACATATGTTGTAGGGAAGGATGTAAGAAGACAGATAAGTAAGTATATATTTATATAATCTTGGAGATGACTGGGAGCTGCTAGAGTTTATTGAGTAGGACTTGACATGATTGGGCCTGTGCTTTAGGAAAATCACTTTAGTGACTGAATTAAGGATGAGTTGAAATGAGAAGAGACTTTTAGTTAGCAGACCAACCAACCACCTATTGTAATAGGCCAGTCATGGGATGACAAGGGCCTGTACCAGAGTACTGGCAGTGCCAGAGGGGATAAAGGGGCATATTCAATAGATTTAACAAAAATGAAATTTTCGGGCCTTGGCTACAGATTGCATATGGGAAAGTGAGAAATAGGGAGGAGTCAAGGATGATACCTGGGTTGCAAGCCTGTGGTACTGGGAGGATGAGTGCCCTTGGAAGAAATAGGGAAAGTTTAGAGGAAAACAAAATGAGTTTAATTTTGGGTGTGTTGAATTTAAAATGTCATCAGTACATCCATTTTGAGATGTCTAATAGGCGATTAGAGATGCAAAATATGAGGTGAATAGAGAGATTGGTCTAGATAAGTAGAGTTGAGAGTCATCAGCATAGAGATGATAATTGAATCTGTGACAGTCTGTAACATCTCCAAATAAAATAGTACAAAGGGAGAGCAGTAGAAGACTTGAGCCAACCCTGTGGGATACCCATGGCTAGTGGATGTGACCTGCATGAAGATCTAATCTAGCAAAGGAATTCTAGTAGTCAGATAAGTAAGAGCAGAACCAGGAGAGAGTAGTATCATGAAAACCCAAACAGAAGAGAATAACAGAGTAGAGAGTGATTGACAATGTCAAATGCTGAAAATAAGTCAAGGATGATGATTAAGAAAAGGCCATGATATGACAAGGAAGAGATTATTATAACTTTGAAGAGAGAGGGCAGTGAATGCTAACAAAAAATGATCACAGATTAGATTTGGAGCAAAATCAAATAGCGTATCCTTTGTGTTACAGGGGTATAATGAAAAAGTGCTAGACTTGAAGTTAGGAAAGGTCTTGGTTCATATTCCACCTCTAGAACATGCTAGCTATGAAACTATTGGCCCCTTTCTTAGCCTTCTTGACTCATTTTGGAAAAACAGAGCTAATGATATCCATACCACAGAGTTAGGAGAAGGATTATATGAAGTGTAATGTATGTAAATCACTTTGTTATCTTCAAATTGTTATATGAATATCAGTAGTTACTAATCAAGGCAGGGAAGTGGCACAGTATATAAAATGCTGTTCCTGGAGTCAGAAAGGTTCATCTTCCTAAATTCAAATCTGTCTTATATTTCTTACTAGCTGTGTGAACCTTGGCAGGTCGTTTACTCCTGTTTGCCTCAGTTTTCTCATCTGTAAAATGAGCTGGAGAAGGAAATGGCAAACCACTGCAGCGTATTTGCCAAAAGTATCCTAAATGAGGTTATGAAGAGTCAGACATGGCTGAAAACAGCTGAGCCAACAATAAATTATTAATAATATCATTACTTCTAGACAGGATCAAGCCTAATCGACCTAGTTAAATGTAGTTGTCTGTACTATTCTTGGGTCATATCAGAAATTTCTCCTGACTTCAGTTATCCATTCCTTTGTCGTAACTATAGATGTTACTGTGCTATAACACACTGAGAGTAAGCATGCTGTAGTGGACAGAGAACTGGCCTTAGAGACCAGAGGACTTGGGTTCAGATCCTACCTTTGACATGTGCTGGTTGGATAGCTATCAGATAACCAGCTCTCTCGGGCAACTCCTTAAGATTGTAAGTTTCAGAGAAGGTGGCAGTTTGTGTGGGTCATTGAGAGTTTTTATACTAATAAGATCATAAGAACATATGAGAAAAAAATATTCAATCATGGCCTCAAAGGTTCATAAGGTATATATAATGTCTGTTTGTCTATTGTGTTGTATATTACTTCAGGGTCCCATAATTTGGGGAGGCGTGGGTCTGCTTTTTATAGTCCCCCCCAGCCTTTTCTTGCTATTAACTATCACCCTCACTACTGGCTCTTGGGCTGCCTAGAATAGCTTTCTCTCTTCTCTTTTTCTATGTTTTGGGCAACTAGATAAGCAAACTTGTTAGAATTGTGTGCAAACTATTAGTGAAGAAGCTCTGAGTGAATATCTCAGATATTCTCAGAAGCTACTCAAGCAGAGCCCTATAGTGCATAAACTTTGTGATATCTATCTTGTCTTTTTGTTGCTCAGCCATGCAGTCATTCAGTCTTCATGACCCTAGGCATCATAGCACCCAGACCTTCTATCCACCACTGTCTCACCTGCTCTGGCTTTCTTCCCTTGGAGAAAGTGTATATTACCTAATTATCAACTGTGGTTCGGATGGTCAAAGTTGCCACATATCTAGTTAGTGCAGTTTATTTTTTCAAGTATTTATACATTTCCCTATACTCCTATTTATCATCTTAATTCATCATGTCTGCCAATAAACATTTATTAAACAGGTCAAGTTGAGCCTAACCTCAGTTGGAATTGATGCTTAAATTAATGAGTTTTTGATATACTGTCCTTTAAATCTAGATTGGTTGATTTAACATATTGTATACTGATGTATGGTATGTGACATATATAGATAGCACATATCATTAAATTTGCATATCTGTGGCATACTTAATTAGGTATTTTGGTAAGAGATTGATGCTCAGGTTTCTATATTATCCTATCACACCAAGATGGTCTTCTTGATAGAAGGTGTGCCATTGTAGTTTTATTGGAAAAGACCTGAAGAATTAGGGGAGAGAAGAAATCAAACTCATCAGGATTAATGATATCTTTTAACATTGTAAAATTTAAATTCATCTTTCCAAATTCTTGTATTTATAGTCCAGAAAAGGCTTTAAAAGACTCATTGCAACCATATGAAGCGGCTTACCTTTCAAAATCATTATCTCGACTCTTTGATCCTATCAATCTGGTATTTCCCCCGGGTGGCCGGAATCCACCTTCTCCTGATGAACTTGACAGCATCATTAAAACCATAGCCAGGTATGTGCGTTTTTTAAAATGGTACGTGGGACTCAGAAACAGAAGTTAAAAATAAGTTATGTTGTATCATTTCTAAATGATCATTTTACAAATGAAGATGATTAACAGTAAATGCTAACTCCAGGCACTCAAAGAATTAGAATTATAAATGAATGGACTAGCAATAGCAATTAGAGAAGAAAAAGAAATTGAAGCTAATAAAATAGGCAATGAGGAGACCAAGCTATCACTCTTTGCAGATGACATGATGATCTACTTAAAAAATCCCAGAGATTCAACTAAAAAGTTAGTGGAAGTAATCAACAACTTCAGCAAAGTTACAGGATACAAAATAAACGCACATAAATCATCAGCATTTCTATATATTTCCAATACATCACAGCAGGAAGAGTTAGAAAGAAAAATTCCATTTAAAATCACCCTAGACAGGGGGGGCAGCTGGGTAGCTCAGTGGAGTGAGAGTCAGGCCTAGAGACAGGAGGTCCTAGGTTCAAACCTGGCCTCAGACACATCCCAGCTGTGTGACCCTGGGCAAGTCACTTGACCCCCATTGCCCACCCTTACCACTCTTTCACCTATGAGACAATACACCGAAGTACAAGGGTTTAAAAAAAAAAGCTGAAAAAAAAAATCACCCTAGACAATATAAAATACTTATGAATCTCTCTGCCAAGACAAACACAGGAATTATATGAACACAACTATGAAACCCTTTCCACCTAATTAAAACTAGATCTAAACAACTGGAAAAACATTGATTGCTCATGGATAGGATGACCTAACATAATAAAAATGACCATTCTACCAAAATTAATTTACCTATTTAGTGCTATACCTATCAAACTACCAAAAAACTTTTACTGAATTAGAAAATGTAATACATGAGGACTTAAAATTTGTATTGATAAAACTTTTAATATGTTCTAAATGTGGCTTATCTTCATTATTGTGCTTTTGCTAAAGTAGCATAGCAAACTTAATTCCATACAGTATAGTAAATCCCTAACATTACATATAATTAATGATCTGCACTCTCCATTTAATTTTTTTAATGATTTCATAAATTAAGACACAGAAATATAGAGGTTGCTGTGATTTACCAAAGGTTACAGAGGGCACTGATGTTATAAGTCTGGATGTTCTGTTTATAATTCTTCATGGAAATCTTGACAGCCACAAAGGCCCCCCAAAAGGGAATGAATCTCTAGTGATATGTTTCTTGAATGCCTGATAACAGAGGAGGGCTTTCTTGCAAATATCATAGCTTACCATTATCCAGATTAGGATGCCTTTGAGGCTGTTGCAGTCCCTGTGGTAATTAATAGCTTGTTGAAATATTAATACTAGGCATTTGCAGCTAGCATCCTGAGGAAGGCAAAATAGCTTATGGAGGAAGTTGCAGAACTAGTTAAAGATAACTTAGGGCCATATAACCTTACAGATGGGACTTATATATTGTAGCAAAGGGAAAAGAGAGGAGAATACAGAGACAGAAGTATGATATAAAGGCCAAAATCCTTGCTCACAATTTAGAGATGATATAATTCTTTCCCTGGGCTCTTACTATTTTGATTTTCCCAATCATGACTTTGGGGCAGCTGGGTAGCTCAGTGGATTGAGAGCCAGGCCTAGAGACGTGAGGTCCTAGGTTCAAATCTGGCCTCAGACACTTCCCAGCTGTGTGACCCTGGGCAAGAAGTTAAGGGTTTAAAAATATATTAAAAAAAAATTCTAGTGCTATAAGGATTAGACAGGATTAGCTAGCAGGAAGTAAGGTGAGTGACAGGGAGACCTAGGTATGATCATCTCAGACCCATTTTGATCTCCGCTACTTTCTTAACCACTAAATTCAATGTTTATGTATCTCTTCCTTTATATGTATTCTGTCTTCTACATATGTATGTAATTAACCCAGAGGACTTAGGGGTATACAAAGAAGGCAGTTGTCTAGGGAACTACTTATAGGAGGGCACAATGAAAAGAATTTTTTAAATATGAATAAACAAATTGAGAAAACCTTGTAGGGTGGAAAGAGCAGCAGACTTGTCCTCATAAGACCTAATCGAGTCCCAGCTCTTACTAGCAACATGATCTTTGCTTACCTCTCTGGGCTTCAGTGTTTTCATCTTTAAAATAATGACCCCTAAAGTCCCTTATAGCCCTACATTTTGTAAGTCTATTGTTCTCTTCCATGGCACAGAGGCATTTGTTTTTGTGATGAATCAAGCTGTATATTATAATGAGGATTATAATATATATAATATATAATGTAATTATATATAAAAATATAATATAATGAAAATAAAATAATGAAAACGCATAGCCTCCAGGAGACAGTAACAGGGGTTACAACTTTCCAGTCTTGCTGAAGCCTTCCAAAAGGGTCATCTCATGGGTTGTCAGTGACCCCCAAAGTGCCCAATGCACATTTGTAGTCCTGTATTCTCTAAAGAATTTTTGTTAACCACATTAAAACTTGGCTTTTAGAGAATATGGAAGAAATTCCTGACATTCTGATGTGTATAGTCTGAAATTAAACATAACCATCTGTATAAGGGCACATTGCTGAATCTTTTGATGTTTTTTGCCCCTTGTACATTGGACACTAACTTTGAGTAATGCTTTGTATCCTCTCCAAATGATTTTGAGTCTTACTTGTTTTTTCATTTCTCATATTTGAAAGGCCTTGTCTAGTTGATCTTACTTACAACTTTTACGTAGATGATTCTATATTTGTTTTAAGTAAAGCACTTTTCTGGAAGTCATATCAAATTTGCCAGTTAATCTTAGACTTTAGAGTTTAGTATATACACACATGAAGTAGATTTTCACATTCAATCCAATTTAAACCAATTCCAAATTGCATCCATATTTCCATTTTTGAATTCTATTCAAAAGATTAGTATATATGAAATAATATGAATTTGAAAGATTTCTATAGCAACTCAGTATCTTTGTGAATCATTTGAAATTTGTATTTTTAGCTTATGGCCTCCCAAGGTCACCATTTTCATTCAAGTGCTATCCCTTTCCTGCAGATGTTTGTGATTTGCATTGCCTGTAATTGCCCTTAACGGTTTTGAAAAATAGTGCCACTTTAGAATTTGTATACAATTTACTCTCTTAATCACAGCTATGAAACCACACATGACTTGCCTTTATTAATGAGTGGTTGGCCATTAAGAAATCTGTCTCCAGATTCTTGCTAAATGTAGAGATTAGTAATACGATTAGGCAGACAATTCCTGGTAAAGATCATTGAAATTATACAAGTAAGAGTTCTGCTTACAGCATTTAGGTTGAGTTGCTGCCTTTTACCATGTTGACAAATTGATTGTGAATTATTTTAGTTTGCTTATAATAAATAATTTTGTTTTCCAGTGAACTTAACGTGGCTGCAGTTGACTCAAACCTTACTTTAGCTGTATCAAAAAATGTGGCAAAGACCATACAGTTATATGGTGTGAAATCTGAGCAGCTTGTAAGTAATTTCACATTTCTATAAACTTCTAAGTTATTCTGTGTCAAAATTATTAATTAGTTTGGAAAGTAATAACATTGGCCAAAAATTTGTGATATCTAATAATATTTTGAAACCTTAAGTTAGAATTCATTTTAAAAGTTCATGTATTATTTGATAATTAATATCCCACCCATCTGATTTTTCCATATTTCTAGTTTGAAAATATACTGTCATTTTAAAGGTTTTTGTCACATTCATACCAAACTTCAGGCTTATTGCCCCCAAATACAACTAAGTGGGATTGGCTAGGTTCTTTTTTCTCCTTCCCAAGCACCATTTATGCATGGTTACCAAGTATGAAATTAACTAGGACAGTTAGAAGCTGATTAGAGAAAATGCAGAGCTTGAAACTGTAATAGAAAAGATGCATTTTACAAATGAAGTTTTCCAGCTTTCATGCCATCATATATAGTTTAACCTACAAAAAAATGGTGGTTCTTTTTGCGTTGACTATTTGTATACATTTTAAATTATAGCAAGGTTAACTTGTTTATTTTAAAAATCATTACATTTCATCATTTGGATTCTCTCTCAAATGAGAGCCAAAAGCCTTATGGAGGGAGTTACAACTTTTTCACTTGGGATTTTAAAATTTAAACCATAACCCAGATTTTAGAGAGAAAGAAGACTAACCCCATTACACAAAGGTTCTAACAAGGTCAGAAAGTTCTTAATGATTAATAGAGTGATGTAGAAAAGTGTATTTGCATGTATGCATTTTTAGTAAGCAATAGCATTTCATTACTTTTTCCCAGAGTTAGGAAAGTAGCATTCAAGTTCCAAGATGCTAAGAAGCAAACACTTTATTTATATACATAGAAACTCCAAACCAGACTTTATGGAATGAATCACAGAGTCCAGAGTTTATAATATATAAACATGTAATGATACATATACCATCATCATTCCGTATTATTATATATGCCATATTATAATACCTATGCTATTAGACGCAAAGTCTAATTGACTCGACCACAATTTACTGCTGCACAATCGCACATCTCGCAGCCCAATATAGATACTACCCTAGTCTGGGCCCTTATCATTTCTAGCCTGAACTATTTCAGTGGCCCACCGAGTGGTCTCTCTGCTTCCTGTCTGCCCCTTCTCCACATGCTTCTCATACAGCTGCTAAATTGGTATTCATAAAGTGTAAGTCTGGCCATGTGCCTTGGCTCGGGGGAAGCTTGAATGGCTCCCTATCTTTTTTAAGATAAAATACAATGTCCTTTGGTGAGCATTTACAGAACTTCATAATCTTGGCTCCTGTTTTTCTTCCCAATATTTTTTAAGTTATTTCAAATGAGTAATTCTCATGTGCTCTATATTTCAGTCAAACAGGCTTTTTTATTAAACTTATTGCACAACATGCTTTTTCTTATGCCTTTGCCTCTGTTCACTGTCTTCAATTCCTAGAATGCTCTCTCCCTTCTCTGCTTTTCTCCTTGGAGATCCTGGAGTCCTTCAAAGCTCAGCTGATATTACTTTGAAGACACTTTATTTTTTGCATTGAATTTTGTATTATTTGTATTTGTATACCTGTTGTGTTCTCCAGTAAAATGTAAGCACTTTGAAGGCAAATCCTTTTTTGTTTTTGTCTTTGTCTCTTAAGAGGCTACATATATATGTATATATGTACCCTAGAAAATGCTTAATTGAAATGAATGTTCTTTTAATTTGTTGAACTATTTTTATAAACAAACCATTAGAATGATGATCGTTAGCTCATTCTTCTAGTAAGCCTGTTCATCCTGTCTTCCCTGTTACTAGCATCTCTACCTTCCACAAAAAGTATGGTTTATTTCTTCATTCCAATCTGTGGAGAAAATAGTTCGAAGGGCCACAGAAAATTCTGAACTGCTTGCCAACAGTAAAATTCTCATGGATCCAGTTTGCCATGAAGTTAATTCTATATTTACCAAGAGATTTTGTAATGAGGACATTGTCAGTCAAGGCAATCCTCTTGTTCTCAAACTTTCCAGAACTATATTTGTATGTCAAGCCTTTCACAGTTTTGGTAACCCTGTGGATTGTGTGGTTTTGCAATTCTTGCATTTTAATTAAGCCTCCTTGAGCTTAATAAAAATGCCATGGAAGGATCTTGACAGCAAAGACATGTGGACTTTATGGACCTATGGGCTTCTTAAACCATAGGTACTTCTTAATTCTGATCTCAGAAAGCTCACTTCGGTGCACCAGTATATAATGGTTGCCAGCTTTTCTGGACATTCTCACTGGGTGAATTTCACATCTGTACATATCTGTGTTCCATATTGTAGGCTTTAGCTCTTTCACAGATATTCTTTCTCCATATCTCGTGAAGCTCTTTTATAACCACCTTCTTCAGGCCTTTGGCCTTCATACATACTTCAAAGGCCTTTTGCCTTTTCAAAAGGAGTTCTAGAACAGATGGTAGCTTCTTCTTTTATTCTATGCCTACCATGATTCTAGCCCCCCAAAAAAGTATTCTTTCTAAAAGGATAGCTTGGGGATACAAAACCTGGAATGTAGGTATGATCTGCTTTCTAGAATTCCAAATAGATTTCTATATTGATTGGTTATAGTAGTTTCTTGCAATTTAGAACTTTTTTCAATATCGAATTCCAGGACTAGAATATATAATGCAGGAAAAGTATGTCACTGAGGTGACAAAATTTTCCACTAGATATAATTTTTATAGCATCCACATCATAGAATTATAGGATCTAGAACTAGAAGTGATTTGAGAGGTAGAGCCAAAGGAAACTGAAGCAAATTTCTGAAGTAGCGTATCCAAAACCATACAAATTGAAGTAGCCATAGTCTTCCAGATGCCCAAAATAATATAATTCAACAAACATTTACTAAGTACCTACTATGTAGAAAGGACTGTGTTTTTGTTTTCTCGCTTGAACCTTTAATTTTTTTAGCAGATTAATTAAAGTTGTGGTGCTATGTGACCGTTTATTCTGTTAATATTCCTACTGTAATAACATTTGCCATTCTCTGCTTTTCTCTCCTGATGACCCCAATAAAATAAGTGTCACATAAACTTTTAAGAGGAGAAGAGAAAGGATCCCTCCTAATAACTTAGCTCTGAATTTTTGGGCTGCTATTAGAACAATTAAAGGACATTTTTCGTTACACTAAATTGGCTATAGTTGAGATGAGAGTAACTCATAAAAGTTACCTAACTAATTTGTTTACTTATTAGCACAGTATCAGAAAAAAGGACAAATAATACTAAGAATAGCAGACGTTCTAGATCACCTTTAAAAGAGTGACTTAGCTATTGATGCTTTCAATGTAAAATCCTTTTCCAGTGTGACACATTAGTAGGAAAACTGTTTGAAGAAATAAATTGCATCTTAACATTCTTGCTATAAATGCAACCAGAAATCAAAAGGAAATTGGAGCTAATTAGCAGGATAGCTCGTCTATTCTCCTTGAAGAGGCAAATAAAGGATTTGGTGGAATTCTTTTTATCATATCCACAAATACAATTATTAAAATTATTGACATTTGATCATCTCAGAGACCAGCATTAAAATAATTGTAGCTTATATGCCAACATCTGTTATAGAGTGTGAAGAGAGAGAATAAATCTGTGTAGAACTCAAGATTCTAAATTAAATCAATACATGACTTAATGCTCAGTGACTCCAATGCAACAGTGTACATGGGAAAGAGGAAGGTTAGAAAACCTTGATCAAGAGTAGGGAAAAAGAATTCAAAATAGACTATACAAAAGTCTCACACATATCTAGTATTAGTATGTTAGGTAAAATAGATAAACAAATAAAAAGAGCCTGGACATGGTGATCACTGAAAAAAAAACACACTAGAAAATAGTGATTCTGTTTTAGCAAATAGGGCATGCCTGATTATCAATGTAGTAATCATTTCTAAATTCTTTCTACCTGAACTTTCAGGCTACTAACTTAATAAAAAATAAAGGTCAAAATCAATACAAAATTATAAGGAAGAAGAAAAATAGTAAGATGACATGACACAAGCTGAAGTGATTCCCACCTGATTATTTGGGGGGCAAGCTCTCAATGCCCCCTCAATGGAAATGTTAAAATAGAGTATGTCCATGAAAGTGAATATTTTCATTTCCTAAGGTAGTTCAGCCATTATAAATTATTTATTATGATGAGGAGACCAATATTCCTAGAAACTTTCCCAGTCAGCATTTAATCTCCTTTCCAAAGCAGAGAGATATAGCATCTAAGGCCAGTACCAGTTTTGAATATAAGCTTATTTGTAAAATATTACAGAGAATGATGGCAGATAATGATAACTTCATCAAAGACAAAGAAGCAATAGAAGGAAAAACAAGTTTCTCGAAAGGTGGTGGAGAGACCCAGCATATTTAAAGTTGAAACTGGAGGAAGGACAACAAAGAGATGAAGATGTGGAAAATCACTATACATTTTTATTACAAACTCCTTTCTCCAGCCATCACAGCGAAATCACCACTCTAACATGCCGGTCTCAAGTGTGCTTGTATGAATTTGAAATGACACTGAAGAAAAAAAAAAGATGTGCAGAGCAGCTGGGGTAGGTGATGGAGATAAAGAAGTCTATGATGGATATAACACAGTTCTGAGAGCATTGAGGGAGATCATTCATTAGTTCTCAAAACAGCTGAAAGAGAAAATGCTAGCAAAGTTAAAAAATATCAGATCTTATCATCAAAAAAGGAAAGTGAGAAGAAATACCCAGTAATTGCTGATCCATTTGCCTCTTTTTCCCCATTTCTATGAAATTGTTTGAAGAAGAATAATCTACCAAACAATGAGAACTTCCTTAATGAAGATTTGAGAATAGAAAAGGCTGACTTTTGTGGATGATATCCTGTAACAGACTACATATTTAATATCACATAATCGATAGAAAGGATACAAGATCCCCCCCTTGTATTTATTGCTTATTGATTTTAAAAGAGCTTTTAATTCAATAAAGCAAATTGCAGTTCTAAATATTCTCCTTTGACAAATTATCTCCTGTGTATATGTCAAAATCATACAAACTTCTTGAAAGACATATGGGCAAGAAATAATTTTCAGCCCTCTAGTTATTAACATATAATAAGGCATAAAACAGGAAATCATAGCCTCACCAAGAGTGTTAATCACTGTCATGGAGTATGTCCAAAGCAAAGTCAAAATGAAGGAGAAATTCCTTTAAGATAGCAACACCCAATGGATGTCCTTTTTTGCAGATAACTTTATTCAGATTGCACCAAATCCTAGAACACCGCAATGCCTCTTAAATGAGACTAATCACTCAAAAGAATGCAGATTGTGTCCACACGAGAAAAAACTAAGTAAATGAAGAATGACTATTGTCCAGACTAATTTACATACTTCTATAGAGAACTGGTAGAAATTATCCATCGATGCATATATCTTGGCCAGACACTGTTTAAAGTTAATGATCTGGGCCCAGGAATGAACAGAACTTCCATATCGCCTTTGGAAAATAAGGCAATGTATTTACTGACCCCTCTGCTAGAAGCAAAGGCCCATCACTAATCTTTTAGTAATACTGCAAAATGATGAGCCATATAATCTCCAAAAATAATAAATAAATAAATTTCAGGGTCACCCAGAAGGCTCCTGGCCTGTATAATTGATTTTCATGTATTGCCAACAAAGAACTGTACAGAAGAAAGTAGCATTAAGGCTCAAACAGTCACTCAGTAAGTATCTACCTGTGTCATACTCCAGGCTAGAAAATAAAGTTCAGCTGGACAGCAGCCTGTGTGGCCCATGGAGATAGAGAGAAGCTCTTCAGTACGTTGGTGAGAACTAACTCCCAAGGAAAATTTACGAATGCAGCCTCGGGGCATCTTAGATTTTCACCTAGAAGCGACCTTAGGGGCCATCCAGCCCAACACTTTCTTTTTTATAAATGGAGACTTTGGCATGGAGAGATTAAGTGATTTGCCTAGGTTCACACAGCCAATAAGTGTAGGCGGTAGGACTTGAACTCAGGTTTTTCAGATTCCCAAGTCCACTACCTTCTTTATTATATAATACTGCCTGACCCATCACGTAGGTGGATGAGGAGTCGATGGTTTACTGTCAGTATCATTGTGTCTTTGGAAAAAGATAGTCACTGAGATCACAGATCCACTGAAGGCTCAGCTTAAATAAGGCATTTAGAGAAATGCCTGAATTGTTCTAAGTCAATACTAATTTTGGAGGGAATAGATATGTATACATATGGGTGTGTGTACCTCTATATGTGTGCACACACATGCCTGTGTACTTCTATGTAGATATGTACTCACATGTATATGTACTACATAAAAGGCCGTGCGGCTTAATGGTTAATCAGCCTCAACATTGGGAAGGCTTGTGTTCAAATCTTTCTTCTGATAGTTCTAGCTTTGTGACTGAGAAAATCACGCGACCTCTCCATGCTGCCACTCTCTTAAGATTATAAATAGCAAAGCCGTTGCTTGTCTGCATTGGTACTGATTTCCACAATGAAAGTAAACATATGAAATCACAGGTCTAGTCACACACACACACACACCCCTTACTTGGGTTAAACTCAGCTTTATTTCCCTGTCAGAATCATCGAATCTCATGAGTTGAAAGGAGCCTCAGGGGCCCCTGTCGTTCATGCCATCCCTGATCAGAATTCTATCCTAACACCTACCCGACAAGCAGACCTTTAGTATATTCGAAAGCCTCCTCTTAGTGGGCGCCTCCAACTCCCAAAGTAGTTCATTCCACGTCCCAATCACATTAATCTTCTATTTACGAGGAAGGTTTTTCCTTTTATGCTTATATATCGATCCTAAATAAATTCATCCTAAAATTTACCCTCTGATCCTCCATTTCAGTATCACTTTACAAAGTAAACATTCAAAACACGTCCCTCTTTTCCAGGAATATCACACTTAAGTATATATTCAGATGTTGGTTTTCTTCATGGAAAACCAATGTGCCCGAAAAAGAAATTTCAGGGAAACCATACTTGTTTTCTCTTGCTGTGGCTCAAGAAGGGTTTAGTTTTCTATCCCATGTGAATAATTGATGGTTTGAATATCCAACAAATGAACATTTTAAGTGACCCAGAGGGCATAAGTCAAATTGATCTTTTCCATTGGTGATCTATCTGTAAATTAGAAATGGCATAAGGGAAATTATCTAGATAATGTCTGATTAGAAAAGGAGATGGGGCACACATGTAATAGAAGTGAGGCTGAACAGAGTCAGCCAAGAGCCTATGCTGATACCCACAACATATGAAAAGTCCTAGAGAGGCATCTCCAACATAGAGTAGAGGACAGATTAGCAGGGGGTGGGAAGGGGGGAAGTGACAGGATTCTCCCTGGACAAGAACACATAGATGGGTTGCAGCTTACACCAAAGGAAGGAATACTTGCATCATTGAGACAATCAGTCCATTGAAGAATTATGGTAACTGTGCAGCTGAGAGTAAATTTGATATTTTTGGTGCAGGTCTTATCCAAACTGATATACATACTTTATTTTTTTTTAAACTTTTAAACTTACTTTCCATGTTAGAATCAATACTATGTCTTAATTCTAAGATAGAAGAGAAACAAAGGCACTTGCCCAGGGTCACACAGCTAGGAAGTATCTGAGGCCAGATTTGAACCCAGAACCTCCCATCCCTAGACCTGGCTTTCAATCCACTGTGCCACCCAGCTGCCCCTCACCCCAATATTTTAAACTAAGATGATGTGTCCCACAAGTCACTAGACCACCTTGGACTAATAGTATGTTTTGAAATTTTCTGCAGCATCAACTTGAACAGAAGTATGGAAATGTCGGTTCTGAACAAGGTTCTTTCCTAACTGAAAAAAATTTTTAGCAAAATAATGTAGTAGTTCCTCAGAAATCACAGGACATATGTAGTAAAAGACAAAATTGTGAAGAAAAAGTGGCTAGATGTTCTTAACTTCTAGAAACAATTTAGCTAATGGATCGAACTTGTGCACATAATTGTGCATTTGGTCTCTTGTGGTTAATTAAAGGTAATTCCTTGTAAAATAGAAAGGAAATAATATCTTAGGCATTATGTAAGCCTTAATATTTGAACACCCCTGCTTGTCATTCTTAAAAGGATGGAGTGGCATCTGGCAAAATTTGAGGGAGAGTATAGTAAAATAGTTAATGTTCTCTACAGTATCAGATAAAATATTGAGAAATTAGATTTCATTCTTTTTTTTTTTTACCCTTAACTTCTGTCTATTGGTTCATAGGTGGAAGATTGGTAAGGGTGGGCAATGGAGGTCAAGTGACTTGCCCAGGGTCACACAGCTGGGAAATGTCTGAGGCCGATTTGAACCTAGGACCCTCCGTCTCTAGGCCCAGCTCTCAATTCACTGAGCTACCCAGCTGCCCCCAAGATTTCATTCTTTTAAAGTTTAATTTGATTGTCAAGAAATTATAACATTTTTCAGAATGCTATTGATATTTTTATGATTTTTATATATTTTAAAATTACTCTGCATCTTGTAAGGAACCCCAAATCAGATAAAAAAAATTCCCTTTCAACAGTCATGTAGGTGAAGATATGGGTGTACTTTTGGTGATTTCTTTCTTTTTTTTTTTAAACAGGTCTCAGTGATGTTTGGACCATATGGTCGTGTCTTGAAAACATTTAGATATACATTATTATAATAACCCTATTATGTAGATGGGGAAACATAGCCTAGGATACTTTGACTGTTCATATATTCCCTTAATAGTTGAATTGGGAATAGGAGGGACCTCATATTCAATTCCCAAGTCTGACCTCTATTAGAATTAACATCCTTGATGTAATTAATTCTGTGATTAATAGCAGCTTCCCAGGTAACTTAATATGAAAATGAGAACAGGAGTTTTTAGTCTATTTTCATCTAAAAAATCTTATCCCAGTGCATTCTGATAGCAATGGGGAGTTCATTTACTGAACAGAATTTTGAGCTGAATTGGATATAATTTAATATCAATAGTTAGTACATCTTTTTAACGTACATATTATGGAGAACAAATTTTTACCATGAAATTATACTGGTTTCCTGTCAGAAAAAGTTACCAACTCCTGAGACAAATTTTATTCAAATATTTCTTCTCATTTTTATAAAATTCTTAGGTACAAGCTCTGATATTGAAATATGAGTTGGATTAAATGAACATTTGTTAAGTTTCTTCTTTGTGTGAAGTACCATTCCACCCTTATAGTATAGAAAGAAGGAACCAGCATATAAACTATCTGCGAGAAATGAAGGGATTGAACTGGATGAAGTAGAGGTCATCACCTCTCTAAAGCCTTTTCAGTAAGTGAGCACAGGGCCCATGGCTCATAGCACCACCAGTGGGAATCAAAGCGGAACCCACTGACCAGACAATGAAAACATCCGCCTTCTGCAGATTCATTAGAGTAATATGGACTTAGAGTCATTGCTGTTTTGCCTCACTTCTTATTTTCCTTCTCAGTGTCACTCATCACAAGTCTTTTTCTGTAGTTTCTTCCTCTTCTCAGACTCACCTGTAAACATTTCTAGGGTTTCCTTGGAAACCGTAGGTGACTGCAGACCCCATAGCAAATACTGAATGCACAGGTGTCAAGGTAAGCATGTAGTAAAGGAAACAATGATATTAGACATAGAGTAGTTAGCATCACCATAGTTGTTGTTGCCACTGCACGAGTCACCCAACCATTCTCAGCCTCAGTTTCTGCATCTCTTAAAGTAGGATGGCACTACTTCACAGGATTGTTGTGAAGAATGAATGAAATAATATTTGTTAAAGCTCTTTGATCATTTTAAAATACTATATAAATATCATTAACAAATGTAGGTGGTTGGAGTTTTTTTTTCATTCATAAAGGTAGTAATGAGGAGGAATGTCTAAAGATCTAGAATCAAGGATGGCCTTGGTAGCTTTCTAATGATTCTCAATGTAGATGGGTCAATTTCCATTTGTTTTTTGAGTTATTTGCTTTTATAAACTATACAAACACAAGGTGATATAGTGCTGTGATGTTACCATGGATTTTGTTAGACCTTCAAGTCTTTTAATTATGTGATCTTTTTAAAATTAGAGCCATAATTCATTTAAAGGGTGAATCCTAATTTAGGACATTATCCAATAAGGAGAATTATTTAATGCTTCCAGGGAAATGCATCTAGTTCTTTGTCTAAATGTCAAATGTTATGAACTGTTAGAAAGTAAAATGGCATTTAACGAGATTGCAGACCATCTCAGACAATAATAAAAGTGACATTTAAGGAGCAGTTTTAGCTACAGTGTAGGTCAGTAGGTATATATAAAGTCAACAAATCTAGGACATGCTAAAGTGTATGTTTTATTTATCTTTGTATATAAATGTTTTATCCTTCTTATCTTAAATAATTTGGAGAAATGGCATGTCTGTAATTGAAAAAATCACCGCTGATAGTCAAATGTTAAAAAGGCATAAGTTCAATATTTGAAAATTTTAAAAGAGTTATTTAATGTAGACCTCAGTGTCATTACTTGGTAACTACTAAATCTGAATAATAATGTAATATGTCCATATCTTATAAGAGATGAAAGGTAAAGAGAACTTAGAAATGTTTAGAATTCATGTACCAAGGCAAGTAGAATATATTAGTTGTATCTCTTACATTAGATCTCCTGTAACCTATAAGTGGAACACTGTTCTTGTGGTTCAACCCTCCTGACCCTCTAGATAGACTTTCCAAACTATATATTAGTTAGCCTTTCTATCCATTTAGGACAGTTATCCTGTCCTTATTTAAGATAGATCTCTGAACCAAGGCAGCTAAAATGGCACAAGGAATAAAGTGTTCAAACCCAAACACCGACTATCTGTGTAACTACTTACCCTCCCTCAGCCTCAGTTTCCTCTCATCTATAAAATGGGCATGATAATAGCATCTTCCTCACGAGGTTGTTGTGAGGACCCAGTGGATGAGCATATATAAATTGCTTTGAAAATCTTAAATTACTATATAAATTGTAACTAATATTATGATCTTGTTTAAAGCACATCTTAATTTCTTTTTCTGCTGTCTATGCCTATTCCTGTTTCTGTAAGTAGTGATGGTCAATCATATGTTACCATACCTGACATGTAATAGGAGCTTACTGTTTACTGTTTTGATATATGCACAAAATAACAGAGTCCTCAGAGAAAGAGGGCAGCAGAGTGTCCAGCCAAAAGCATCAGTACTTGTTTACTTCCCCTTTTTCTTCTATTGTGCAGCATGTTAGATAACAGCCTTTTCCTCTGCAATGGTATCTCATTGGGGACTGTTGTGAGGAACCTACCTATTCCCTGTGGGGAAGTTTCTTCTCTTCCCTGGGTTTTTGCTGACCTCTTTTTGCAGTAGGCACTAGTGGGAAGAAGAACTTCACCTCCTGCTTTTATGGTGTCTTAAGATTTATAAACCTGGAAGTGACTTACAGACAATCTAGTTCACTTATTTTAGAAATGATACCCAGAGTTGTGAAGTGATTTTGCCCAGGGTTTCACAAAAGAGAGAAAAACTGAGCTAGGAATTCTTCCTATATCTTCTGATTCCATCCATCCCCATTAATATGTTTAGTGCAATTATTTTCTCATATTCACTGCTCCTACTATTGGTTTGGTGTTTTTTTTTTCTGTCCAGAAAATCCGACTATTCCTGCTAAGTTTTCTCTAGCCAACAGGTTCAGATAGACCTAACCTCCTTAGGGTACTCTAACAAAATCTAGACATTAAAGCTGAAAATGTCACTTAATCATTGAGCAATTATCACAGTGTTTCACTTAGTGATTTTTAACTTTACTATGAAATATCATGTTAATGTTTTTTATTTCATTTTATTCATTATTTCATTGATGATAGACTGGTTCCTTACATCATTCCTTGCTCCCTGATGGCCCAGTCTCCTTGATATAATTTCCCTACCACTACTATAATAATTATCTCTCTTTTATCTTTCAAGTTGATTGATTCCCTTTAGCTCCCACTTCCTGATGTCAAAATGAACATTACCTTGCAGGTATGTGACTGTGGTCAAGTTATTTCGCTATCTGGTGATTTCTCACTTTTAATGAGTGACTTGAAATAAATGGTTGCTTGTGGTTCCTTCCACCTAAGTACCTGTGAATCAGTATTTAGATGATGGTTTTTTCCCCACTGTAGTAAGAGGAAATGAGGATGCAGAGGTAGGAAAACATGGAGCTGAGCGAGTGTTCTTGGTTTTGATCAGTCTTCTTTCTGATTTACTGGATAATTCTGGACAAGACATTGTTTACTTTGTCTTTCTGCAAAATATAGATATGATGATCTTGCTCTATAGGAAAAGTAATGGGACTGAATCTTGTAATGCTTGCAAGGCACTTCATCCCCTTAACTAAAAATAATATATAAATATGTATTGTTATTATTTAGTCGATTCAGTCGCATCCAACTCTTTGTGACTCCATTTAGGGTTTTCTTGGCATTGATTTTGGAGCAATTTGCCATTTCTCCAACTTATTTTACAGATGAAAAAAAAAAACCAGAGCAAACAGAGTTAAGTGACTTATCCATGGTTACACAGCTAGTAAGTGTCTGAGGCTGGATTTGAACTTGGATCTTCTGTACTCTAGGCCCAACACTCCATCCGCTGCATTATGTAGCTGCCTTTGTAAATGTGCAGTGTAGAACAAAAATATTAATAGAATATTGATGTGGTACTTTTATAGTTAGCAAAGCATTTTATTCACAACAGCCCTGTGAGGGAGCTAGTCTAAATATTGTTACTTCCATTTATTTTACTTTGGGGGTATTTTCATATGGGTTTTTTTTGTTTTATTCAGTCAAATTTTGGCATCTCACCATCCTCCCATTCTCAAACAAAACCCATTGCAAATGTATAGTCAATAAGAACAAATTTCTACATTGGCCATGTCCAAGCCAAACCTCAGAAATATTAAATGATGTGCCCAGAGTCATATGGGAGAACCAGGCCTTGAAATGGTGTTTCCTGACTCCAAGTCCACGTTACATTAGAGTGCTCTATCTACTATGCTATTTTGCATAATATAATCTACATTATAATTTTTCATTCTGGGACACTAAGCAACAGTTTAAATTTGAGTATCTTATCAATCACAAAATAAATCTCCACAGGAAAGGGACTTTTTTCCTAGGCCTTTGGCAATACTTAGACCATAATCATGATTATGATAGTTCAGCGTTGTTCTCAGGTGACCCATTCATTATTGAGTACCTAAAAGAACTCAAGAGAATTCTTAAGAATCGCTTTATACTTTTCCACAAATGCAGCAAATTTTTTCTTATTTATTTGTTTGTTTGTTGTTTAGTACTCATTGCTTGGAACCTATGAAGTTAGAGCAGAGACTAGCCTTCAGATATGGGCTTTTTGAGACCTGAACTTTGCTTATAATATCAATAATATCAACCAGCCCATTAATAAGTCTTTATTAGGTGCCTCCTATATGCCAAACACTGTGCTATATAAAGAAAAGTAAAAGTCCATACTCTCAGTGAGATTGCATTGTGTTAGGAGAGATATATACATACATATATAAATATATACTAAACAAATATGTGGAAATTTGGGAAGAGGCCCATTTCCAGGTGGGAAGATTAGAAAGGACTTTAAAAGAGGTGTTCGAGATGAGCTTGGAATGAAATGAGATTCCAAGAGATGGCACAGAGAAAAGAGTGCATTTTAGGCACTGGAAAAAAAAAAAGAACAGAAAGCAAGGGAACCGTATGTCCCAAAGTTGGACAAATAACCTAGGGCCACTTTCTGAAGGTCTTTAAAAGCTAGAAGAAATTTCCATGTGACCCCAGCATTACTAGAGAGCCATTAGAGTTTTAGTAAGGGAAAGATATAGTTCAGCCTTGTACTTTAGGAAATTCATTTTAGCAGCTGTATTAAGGTTAATATAGAGAAGGAAGAGACTTGAAGCAGGGAGCCCAGTTAGGAGGCTATTGCAGCTGTCCAGTGGAAAGGTAATGAAGCCCTAAACAAAGGTAGTCATATGACTGCAGACAAGAGGTATAATGCAGGAGGTGTTATGGAGATAGAAATGTTGAAATTGGGCAACTGGTTAGAAATGAGAGGGGAAAGAGTGTGATGTAAACGAAGACAAAGATGACCACCTGAGAATTTCAGAAAAGGGGTGAGTTGGGAAGAAGGCGTAGAGACACACACAAGTGTTTCTTGTCAATCACATGTTGGATTGTTTTCCAATCATGGTAGCCTCTGCTGCCTTACAGGTAAGTTCATCTCATTCCCATTCACAGTTCTGATGATTAGCTTATTCTCCTTTATCCTCATTAAACTTTTTCCTCTCTGCTTCCCATTCCCTCTTTACAGAGTAGAAGGTGGTAACTGATGAATGTGCTCATCACCAGTGCCATCTGCTTGAAACTACTCCTGCTCCCCAGTCCTTCCTCTCTTTCCTGAACCCAGCTCCAGCTTCTTATCCCTTCTTTCCTTTTAAAACCCTGCTTTGAGATCCGTTCTCCAAGGCTAGAGTTTGTTTTTCTTTTGAATAATCCCTCCCTCTTATTCCTCTCTCTCCCCATTCCCTCCTGTATCTCAGTGGAGTCAAATAGATTGCTGTACCAAACCCTTTGTGTGTATATTCTAGCCTTTTTATTATTTCTATATTAAAGTTCCATGCCTTTCCCCTTACCCCGAGGAGACAGACGGCTTTCTTTTAGAGCAGTGGTTCCCAAACTTTTTTGGCCTACCGTCCCCTTTCCAGAAAAAATATTACTTAGCCCCCTGGAAATTAATTTTTTTTATTTTAATAGCAATTAATAGGAAAGATAAATGCCCCTGTGTCCATCACTGCTCCCCTGGATCACTGCAGCACCCACCAGGTGGCGGTAGCGCCCACTTTGGGTATCACTATTTTAGAGTTTAGGAGTGAGAAGAGATAGAGGAGGATGGTTTAAGGAAATCCTTGGGTCTAAGTGAGGGTTTTTAAGGATTGTATATTTGAAGGCAATATAGAAGCAAACAGTAGATAAGGAGGTGTTAAAGAGTGGAAAGAAAGGCTATGGGACATGATTGAGGCTTCAAGCTCCTGGAGAAAATAGGAATTGATTCCTTTCTCAAAATAAAAATAAGTTCATAAGAATTTTTTAAAAGCTGGAAAATTAGAAACTTGTACAAATAATTGTATAAAAGATTGCTTGAGATGACAATGCTGTTGAAGAGAAATAGATAAAATGCATTGTTATTACTTTCTGAAATAGAATTCTGAGAAGTGAAATGTTCTAAATTGGCACAGACATGGTTCTGGTTTCCAAAGGCTGTCCAAGTTCTGAAAGGTCCTCCTGAAGGGAAAAAACTTTGAGCATGAATCCCATGATAAACTGTGTCTTTACATTGAAAAATAAACTAAATGCATTTAAAGAGGCTCCCAAACTCTGGGACCCTGCAGTGACTCTCCCAAATCACAAAGAAGTACCTCTACTGACAAAATCACTGGCATTTCAAGTTTTGATGTATATTAAAGCGAAATTCATTGGAAAGTAATAAAAATAGCTCATATTCACACAACTCTTTAAGGTTTTTCTCTAGCCCTTCCATCTAGGTCCAACACTATTACTAAATTAATTACTAAATAAATCCTCACAACATCAGTCAGTAGTCAACAAGCATTACTATGAGCTAAATATAGGGAATAAAAAGAAAGATAAACAATTCTAGAACTCAAGCTCATATCCTATTGGAGAAAACAACATGTACATAGAAAGGGAAATTTATTCATTCTTCTAACATGAATTAAGCACCTACTGTTTGCTAGGTACTGTGCTAAGTGCTAAAGATACAAAGGCTAAAAATAGTCCCTGCTCTCAAGGAACTCCCAGCCTAATGAGGGAGACAACTTGCAAACTACTCCATAAAGACAAAATATAGACAATATAAATTGTAGGCATTAAGATTGAGAAGGACTGAGAAAGATTTCATATTTGATCCTGGAGGTCATAGGAAGCCAGCAATTTTTTTTTAAACCCTTGTACTTCGGTGTATTGTCTCATAGGTGGAAGATTGGTAAGGGTGGGCAATGGGGGTCAAGTGACTTGCCCAGGGTCACACAGCTGGGAAGTGGCTGAGGCCGGGTTTGAACCTAGGACCTCCTGTCTCTAGGCCTGACTCTCACTCCACTGAGCTACCCAGCTGCCCCCCAGCAATTTTATTGAATGGGGGATGTAGGGAGGCAGGGAAGGGTGGGTGGTGAAATGGTTAGATGTATGCTTTAGGAGGATCAGTTTGACATCTGAATGGAAGATAGCCTGGAATGGGAAGAGACTTGAGGTAGAGAGACTGACCAAAAGGCTATTGTAATAATCCAAGCTTATATGTCCTCTGTGTATGTGTGTATGACATACATAGATTATAACATGTATAAATATATATGGTAATCTCACAGTAGCAGCTGCTGGCGGTGGGTAGAGAGAGGAAGGAAGGTGGCACAGACCCTGAAAAGCCTCTTGCCAAAAGTATTATTTGAGCTGAGAATGAAAGGAAGTCAGGACAACTAAGTCAAACTGCAGGAGCATTTATTAAGTACCTACTATGTGAAAGGCACTGTGCTCAGTACAAGGGGTAAAAAAGAAAGCCTCCACCCCGAAAAAGTCCCTTTTCTCAAAGAACTCATAATCTAAAGAGGGTGGGGGAGGGGAGACAACACACAAACAAGATGTGTACATGATTAGTCAGAGAGATTCAGCAGAAGCTCAGCAGTCAAGAGATGAGGAGGGGGAGAATCACAGGCCTGGGGAAGAGCCAGTGAACATACATAGCCTTGCTAGATTGAATGCCCTGTTCATGGAGGAGCAAGGAGGCCAGTGGCACCAGGTCACTGAATACATGGAGGAAAGTGAAGTGTAAGAAGATGGAAAGATAAGAAAGGGCCAGGTTATCAAGGGCTTTGAGTGCCAAACCGAGAATTGTATTTTCAATCTGGAGAAAACAGGGAAACCACTGGAGTTTAGGTACTAGAGGTGACATGATCAGGCCTATGCTTTCGGAAGACACATTTAACAGCTTAGGGACAGATGGACTGTAGTGGTTAGAGCCTTGAGGAGGCAAGGAGACCAATCAACTAGTGAGAAAGCTGTTTCTAAAGAAAGAGGTAGAAAGTATATGGGCAGTGGAGGTTAGATGTTAAAGGGAAAATAAGGTATAATTAGGTTGGAAAGAAATCAAAACCAGATTGATAAGGGCTTTTCACGACAGATAGAAGAATTTATTCTTTATCCTAGAGTTTGGGGGGTTTTTTGAGCAGAGGAGAGACATAATCAGACTTGGCATTTAGGAGAATCACTTTAGTAAAATAGAGAATAGATTGGAAAGGTGAGAGATCTGAGGCAAGGGGGCCTTTAGTGGGATAGTGGCTGTGTTAGTGGAAAAGAGGGGACAGACATAAGAGATGTTATAGAGATAGAATTCTCAGGATTTGGAAACGGATTAAATATGTGGGGTAAAGTGAGACATCAAGGATAATTCCAAGGTTGCAAATCTGGGTTACTGGAATAATGACAGTGCCAGTGACAGAAATAGGAAAATTTGGAAGAAGTAGGGTAGGTGTTGGGGGTGGCGGGAGCTAATGAGTTTGTTTTGTACATCATCAAGTTTGAGATGCCTCTAGCATATCCAGGAAGTGGCCACTAAGCATTATTCAAAAATAAAGGAAATTTGGAAGTTTCTTGAATCATTGGGATAATATCCTGTGTTGATTTGGTTATTTTAGGTGAATCAGTAAACTTTCTTTATAGTTTACCAATTTGAGTGTAGTTCTCGGAAGCCATGATATATCTATGTGTTTCTGGAAGAATAAGCATTCCTCAAAAGGGTATAAATTATTTAGTGTCTATCTGGGGACAAGAGAAAAAGATCAAAGGAGATAGTCTGAGACCAATGAATCATGTTTTTAAAAATAACATAAAAATGACGTCACTACTCATGAAACTTAGCTCTAAAATAGAAAGTTTTTCACCTAGGATCCATTTAATGGCACTAGGAGAAACTTCACAAAAAAAGTTATAATTTGAGCTGGGCCTTAGATGAGGCAAAGAATCAATGTGGTAGTGGCCAATCAAAATCTGAACAAACACAGATGCCAGGAAAGGTGAATGAGTTTGGGAAATGATAAGTAAATGTGCAGTATATGCTGGGGAATTCACAGAAGGTTCAATAAAATCTGATTATGATAGGCTAAGGAGACTGGACGGTTAGTAGGGAACTATTGCAGACTTTTCAGAAAGGGAGTAACATTATCAGAGTTGTGTTTTAGGAAGGTTATTCCATGTGTGAAGGTAGGAGTAGAGAGGGGAATCCAATTTAGACCCTGTTTCAGGAGACCAGATAAAATATAATAAAGACATTCAGTTTAAGCTGTGGTGGAGTAATGGGTATGTGGCAGGCACCAAATGAGGCTCTAGTATATAAAGACAAAAGAAGAATGGTTTTCTATGGGAAAAACAATATGTGCACAGGTAGCTCCAAATTATATAGAAAATAAATGGAGTCATTTTAAGAGAAAGAGAATATGACTAACAACCGGATGGATTAGGAAAGGTAGTATTTAAGATAATCCTTGAAGGGAAGAAGGAGTTTCAACAGAATAAGGGTAATGAAGGAAAGCTTTCCATCACAAATGGAAGCCTGTCAAAAATATTAAAGCTGAAGATAGAATGTTTTGCACAGAGAACAGCGGGTACATTAATTTGACCAAAATGTGGATACATGAGAGGGATTCACATAAAATCAATCTGGAAAAAAATAAGTAGAGCCAAGTCATAAAGGGTTTTAAATACCAAACTCCAAGTGGAGTTTATATTTTCTACTAGAGGCTGTAGGGTGCCACTGAAGCTTCTTGGTCAAAGTAGTGATGTGATCTAATCTATGCTTTAGGAATATCAGCATGGCATCTATATAGACAATAAATTTTAGACAGAAGAGAGTAGAGAATAAATAAGCTATTGCAACAGTCCAGGTAGGAGGTAATGAAGGCCTAGTGTTAAAAAGAAATGTGGAGAGAGAACTCATACACACAGTGACCTCTGTGTGAGTGTTACTAATAGATAGGCTATGACTCTCCCTACCTGACAGACTCTGCTGGACTGAGCCTGCCAACCTGTCTCCTTTCAACAGTTGCCCAGGCAGGGTACCACTGAGAAGTTGTGGGTGTTGTCACCTTCTCTAGTTCTTCAAACCTAGTTGGTTTGAATGCTGATATGGACTATTAATGTGCTGATTGGGTAACACTATGAGTCTGACTGTCTGCGTGACTATCTTCCCCTTCCTAATGGCTTTAGATATATTCACCACTCAGGAAAGGTACTTCAATCTTTGACTTGGTATCAAACAACTATATTTAATTCTGGATTAACAACGTTAGGAACAAGGGAAAGGATAGAGGCTGTGGGAATGCTATTGCTAATTATCTAAGGAAATGATCAAAGCTATAGTGGTTGCTGGATCAGGTAGAGACTGGAGATTCTTCACCCTCTCACTAACTCTGGCTTGACTTGGCCAGAGCCAAGCCAAGGAATAGGGAAGGCTATCGATGATCTTCTTGAATGACAGTGGTACAGCTCTCTCTCTCAGTTCTATTGATGGTACATATAATAGCTCTCTAAGTCTCTCAAGCAAGGAATTTAAATTGCAGATATAGGGCCTACCCTCCCTCTCTTGAACCTCCCACCACCCAAGATTGCTCCAAAATTAGCTGTCTTGTACTGTGCATGATGGGTATTTATAGGATTGGCTCCAACTGACTTTTACCCTGGCTCACAGCACCTGGGTACATTCTGAGGTCTCCAACTGATGATCTTGTCACTCAAAGTGGTATCCACCTTGTCCCAGAAATTTATTACAACATAAATGCTGTTTTGTTTTTTGAAAATTTCAACCTGCAAATTTTCTTACTGATCGTATTTGTTTGGATTCATACACTATGCTAAACTAACTTATGTATTCAATCCCTCTGTCTACAATCCCAAAATAATAAATTCTATCTATATTTATTGTCTTAAAGCTATCTATACTTTCCTATGCTATGTACAAAGGATGGGAAAAAATTTAACTGGGAAAGTGTGGGGTTTGAATACAAGTGTCGCATAAATTGAACATGAATGCATAACAAACAATAAACTGTAGAAAAATATAACAATATCTGTCTATGTAACTTGTCCTTACTTATTCTAAACAAATGCATTTCTGCAACAACTATCTTATTACTCTCTGGTACTGAACTTTAAGTAAACATTCATATATAATGTTTCTAATCCTTTTAAACTTCTAATCCCTATTCTATTATTAGGTAGTAGTGTGAGTAAGTTCTTAATCTATATTAGTATATTAATTTATTAGTAACATCTCTAGCTAACCTACACTATGCAATGTCTGTCTGACATTTCTTATGGATCATTCTATTCAAACATTCACAACTATATTACACAGTCCCTGTGCTAACTAAAATGAACTTTCCCTATCTATGCTTTCCCTATTGGTTAGTAAGCTATTCATTTATTATGGGTTAGTAGCAATATAATACATATGTACAAGGTTTTGTATGTGATGTCTTAATTAAAGAGAGTAAGTACTGTTTTACCTATCAAGGAACATAAGTTCTCTTGTTTAACATGACCACTGTACTTTGTACTCAAACTATATACATCTATTTACACTATGTACATGTGATGTGATTTAATGTGTCTGTGTGTTGGACCTATGACCTAGCATGTTCTGCTTGGTTCATACTAACCATCTTCTTTAAAATCCCTCTGTTCATCAGCTAATGTTCTGATGCATGCATTCTAATGTGGGCATGTGCTAATTTGTCTTTGTTTTGTGTCTGGATGTGTGAACCTTGTACTATTCAAACCTAAATCTTGCACAGTTGGTCTTGTTGCTGTTGTGATTCTTCTGGTGAAGTTGTCCAAGTCACATAGATGTTGCGATAGTTCAGGTCATTGTGTAGCCTTTGTGCAATGTCTCTTGTGTTGTCCTTGTGCTGGTATTGATGTCCTGATGTTCTCTGGGTTCTCATCTAGCCTTCATCTGTGCTGGATACCCATCTTGACTGATGTTGACTTGATTGAAGGGTTGCCTTGGATTAGGAAACCAGTGTGTGATTTTGTAGTATTGTGTTGTGAAAATTTTGTGTTATCACAAAAATTTTCTCTCTCTCTCTTTTTTTTTAATCCTTGTACTTTGGTGTATTGTCTCATAGGTGGAAGATTGGTAAGGGTGGGCAATGGGGGTCAAGTGACTTGCCCAGGGTCACACAGCTGGGAAGTGGCTGAGGCCAGGTTTGAACCTAGGACCTCCTGTCTCTAGGCCTGACTCTCACTCCACTGAGCTACCCAGCTGCCCCCTTTCTCTCTTTTTTATGAAAGTCTTTAGAGTTTTGTATTGTCATTGATGTTATTTGGCTTAGTATTCACTCCTCATTGTCACTGCCGAGGTCTTGTATGGATAGGTTTTCAGATTGCTGCTATTCATGTATAATTGAGGTTTCTGATTGATCTATGACAATATTTTGACTATTATGCTCCTGCTGTTGGTTTATGACTTGGCTATCTGTTTGGTGCTGTGTTTCATCTATGGTTAGGTCTTTTTGTTGAGTTTCATCTATGTCTGTGGTTAGGTCTTTCTGTTGAGGCTCTTTGTCTATGTCTGGTTCTTTCTGTTAAGGCTCTTCTTTGGAGGACTTTATGTGTGTGTAATGGTACCATGCTTCTTTGCCCTTAACTTTTGTTGCTGTGGGTGGAACTAAAATTATTTCATGAGGTCCAAACCATTTTGGTTCTAGTACTGACTTTCTGGTAAAGTTCCTGATGTGTCTCCAGGTTTGAAATCGTGCAAGCTGTAGTCTAATGGAATTCTTTGTTGGATCAAGGCTAATCGGTGTAGGTCATCTAGCCTTTCCTTCAGTAGAGTGACATACTCATATATCTTGCATTCTATACCAAGGTGTGACAGATAGTTGGTGTCTTGTGGAGCTTTTCCATGCCATGATAGTTGCCATATAGTAAATTGAATGGAGATAAACGAGTTGAACTATTTGGTTGGCTACGGATATGGAAAAGTGCCATGGGTAGAACATCTGGCCATTTGAGATGGTTCTCTGAACATAGCTTCCCTATCATAATTTTAAGAGTTTTGTTGGTCCTTTCAACGTGCAGAGATGACTGAGGTCTGTAAATAGAGCATAGATGTCTCTTGATCCTGAGCACCTGGAAGACTTGGCCAAGAATGGAATTAGCGAAGTGACTACCAGAGTCAGACGAAATTATTGCAGGTATAGAGAATCTGGGTATAATTTCTCTAAGTAGGATCTTGGCTACAAATGCAGCATTATTTTGCCTGACTGGGAATGCTTCTGGCCACTTTGTTAGTCTGTCAACTATCACTAGTATATATCTGTATCCTTGGCTTTTGGGCATTGTGACATAATTGATCTGCAAGCATTCAAAGGGAGTGTATGCTAGCTGTTTCCCTCCCAAAGCCTTGACCTTGGTGATGGCTTGATTGTATTGCATGCAGACTTTGCAATTGTCACACACTCTTTTAGCTTCTGTTGTGATGCCGATTGCAATCCAATGCTTTCTAATTACATCAATTAAATCTAGTATCCCATAATGACCCTTTCTGTGAATTACTGTGCACAAGGTATGGTGCAATAATTTCGGCAAAAATGGTTTACCTGAGATAGACATCCACCCTCCGTTCACTAGATTTGCCACAAGATGTTCTTGCCAATATTTCACTTCTTTTTGGGAGTATGCTTCTAGTATCTGGTCTCTCCCTACTAAGGATGTATAATATTTGCAAAGGTCCAAATCTAGCTCCAAACTTCGCAGTGATGTCCGCCCTTCTATTGCCTAACTGTACTGGCCCTACAAGTCTTTGATGTGCTCTGCAGTGCATCATAGAAACTTTGGATGGCAAATGGATAGCTTGCAACAATTCATTGATCAATTTCCCATAGGTTATTGCTTTCCCATTTGCTGTTATGAATCCTCTATGTTTCCAGATTTCCCCTGATGTATGGACTACCCCAAACGTGTATTTCAAGTCTGTGTATATGTTAACAGATCTGTCTCTTGCAATTTGGAGAGCCCGTGTCAAGGCTAGGATTTCTGCCCCTTGAGCAGAGATCTTTGGCTTAAGTGCTATGAACCATAGTTTCTTCTTGAGTTGTAACTGCAGCCCCTGTAAAATGTTCACTATCAACCCTGTAACTAGAATCATCACAGAACAAAGTCATGTATGCATTGATCAGGGGTGTGTCTGATAAGTCCTCTCTGGTCTGATAAGTCCTCTAAGGTGTCACTGCAACTGTGAAGGCTATCCCCTTCTAGAGGTGATTCTAGGATTAGTGTTGCTGGATTGATGTTCTTGCAAGGATGGAAGGTTAAGTTCTCATTGGTTAGTAATATCGCTTGATACTGGGAGAGATGTTGTGAGGTAAATGCTTAGAGATTTGCATTCCACAGTGTGGTTTCAATTTGGTGCAGTGAATACAATCTCAGCTCCCCTCCCAGAACTAGCTTTGAACTTTTCCTAACCATCAGAGCTGTGGTTGCGATAATCTTCAAACAGGAAACCATGCCTTGGATTACATGATCCAATGCGGAGCTGTAGAAGGCTATGGGTCTGAGGTTGTTACCAAGAGATTGCATGAGAACACCACAGGTTATTCCCTTGTCTTCATGAATGAATAGGTGGAATGGCTTGTCATAATCAGGGATGCCTAAAGCTGGAGATGATAGTATAGCAGCTTTCAGCTTTTCTATGGCATGTATGTGTTCTCTGTTGAGCTTCAGAGGTTCTGCAACATTCTTCCTGGTTAACTCTGTCAATGGTTTAGCTATGAGTGAATAACCAGGTTAGGAACAAGGAAAAGGATAGATGATATGGGAATGCTATTGCTAATTATTTAAGGAGATGATCAAAGCTATGGAACAGATAGAGACTGGAGATTCTTCACCCTCTCACTTGGCCAGAGCCAAGCCAAAGAATAGGGAAGGCTATTGATGATCTTCTTGAATGGCAGTGGTACAGCTCTCTCTCTCAATTCTATTGATCGTACATATAATAGCTCTCTAAGTCTCTTAGGCAAGGAAGTTGAATTGTAGATATAAGACCTACCCTCCCTCTCTTGAACCTCCCACCACCCAAGATAGCTCCAGAATGAGCTGTCTTGTGCTGTGCATGATGGGTATTTATAGGATTGGCTCCAACTGACTTTTTGCCCTGGCTCACAGCACCTGGGTACATTCTGAGGTCTCCAACTGATGATCTTGTCACTCAAAGTGGTATCCATCTAGTCCCAGAAATTCATTATAACACTAGTTTAGGTTGATTTCTATGTGAGTGAAAAGAGAGTTGCAAGAGATGATGTGCAGGTACAATTGGAATTAGAGAATGAGAATGAAGAGTTGAGACTGAGTCTGAGGTTGTACACCTAGGACACCAGAAAAATAGTGATACTCTACACCAAATATGGAAGTTGAAAAAAAAGATGAATTTATAGGAAACATAATGAATTCTATTTTGGACATGTTGAATTTGAGACATTGATGAAGACATTCAAGTGGATACGTCTGGCAGATGATACAGGACTAGAACCCAGGAGAAAAATGAGAACTGCTGAATCCAAGAAAGGTGTTGA
The DNA here is from genome assembly GCF_016433145.1 of Gracilinanus agilis. NCBI lineage: Eukaryota > Metazoa > Chordata > Mammalia > Didelphimorphia > Didelphidae > Gracilinanus > Gracilinanus agilis. The sequence goes on from NC_058134.1 coordinate 150,500,810, forward strand.
GATCACTGAGAGAATGGGTAGAAGGAAAAAGAAGAGGGCATAGAAAGAATGGTGAGTATGCCCAAAAGGCAGGCTTTAAAGTCAAATTTATCAGGAATTTTCCAATTTCAGACAGATTATAATGACTGAGATATTTCATTCTGTCTTGTCCTTCACATGGAGGTGGACATCCTAAACCAGCCTGCCACAGTGGTAAGCACATTGCAACTTGGTGCCTCCTACTCTCAGAAGCTAAACCCTGCCAAATACAATTATGCCATCTGGGAAAAGAGTGATGAAAGCCACGTTCCAGAACTGACAGCTCTATTTGGAAGTAGGCATTGCATCTGCTTCTGGTTGGAACCAATCAACGGAACTTAGAGTATTTCTGGACCAAGCATAAACTAAGTAGTGACAGAGCTACTGATCCCTTTCACTTTTAGGTCCAATGTGTCCCCAAAACACAAAATTAGAGATTGCCCTGCCCAAAAACTGAGTCCCATCATCTCCCAGGAGAGACATCAAAGATCAGAATACTGATCAGTGCCTTTCATAGACTATTTCTCCGTGCTTATTGGACTGCTGATTCTAGGATACACTGACCCAAAATAATATTCTTTGCCCATGAGTAGACACCATTTCTGATGACCTTCCTTTATGTCTGCAGGAGTATGAAGGCTTCCTGATATATATTCCCATGGGGTGGAGATGGCTGTAATCTATTCACTTTACATGAACCAAAAGATAGTGTCTTCTCTGTGGAACAGCAAGGAGGCCCATGTCACTGAATAAAAGAATATGGGTCAAAGGGAAAAATATAAGAACTAGAAAGGTAGGAAGGAGCTTTCAATTCCATTTGATTGCCAAACAAATAATTTTGTATTTGATCATAAAGGTGTTTATTGAGAGGGCATCTAACCTCAAAACTACCATGGTACACCCTACCCCTCCTCCTTTATCTATGGATCTTGCCTCATATTTTGGTGGGAAAAAAATAGATTTTTCTTCTTGCCTCTTCCTCGTCTCAAATCACTTATTATTTTCTTCTCACTGTCCCCTCATTTTTCACTGCTTCTTATGAAGAAATCTTTTCCAGATTTTCCTTCTATCATCCCTACTCTCTGTTAAATCTCTCTGTCTACTAGCTGCTTTGCTGCTACCTACAAACACTCTAATGTCTCACTCTTTCCTTTTAAAACAGACAAAACTCACTTGATCAGACCGTATCTGCTAGCTATTGTCATATCGTCTCCCTTTCTCAGTTATACAAATTGAGAAAGCCATCTACCTCTCTACTTCTACTTTCTCTCTACTCATTCTCTTCTATATCATCTACAATCTGACTTCTAGTCTCCTTATTAAATAGAAATGACTCCCTCCAAAGTCATCTCTCAATATCTAATAGTGTTTTCTCAATCTTCATCCTTTTTTAATTGTCTGTAACCTTTGACACTGTTGATCACTCTCTTCTTTTGGTTTTGTTGCAACTTGTCTAATTGCTCCTTTTTCTACTTTGCTATATCTTCATCCAAATCATATGTAACTGTATGATACCCTCTGCAGACAGCCTCCCCAGGCTCTCTTCTGGACTCTCTTCCCTCTTTCTTTTTTATCTGTATAATCTCATTGGGTGTTCTTCTCAGTACCAGTAGGTTCAGTTATCACCTCTATGTAGATTATTTCCAGATATACATATCCAGCCCAAACTTGATTCCTGAGTCCCATATCACCAACTACCAACTGGATGTCTTATAGACATCTCAAATCCAGCACTCCCAAAACAGAACTCATAATCTTTCCCTTGAAACCTTTCTTCCAAACTTCCTTATTATTATTGAGGGTACTACAATCTTGCTAGTAACTTCATCGTATAAGCTCAGTATCATTCCTGGTTGCCCATTCCCGTTCACTTCACCTATCCATTCTTTAGCCAAGTCTCACGTTTCTATCTTACCATCATCTTCTTTCAGATCTCTTTCTCTCCACTCACACCTCTCTGGTGCAGATTCTCATCACCTCTTGCCCAGCCAACTGGCAATAGCTTTTTAGTGGGTCTCTTTACCTCAAGACTCTTCTCAGTCTAATTTATCCTCTGTTAGTAGCAAAGTGATTTTCTTAAAGCACAGGTCTGACCACATTACTGTATTGCCATGGTTTAGTCATTTCAATTGTGTCTGATTCAAATAGCTAGTAAGAACCTGATGCTGGATTTGATCTCAGATCTTGACTCCAGGCCTAACCCTACTAGCTACCTATTAGAAAGCCATAAGATTTAATTTCCTTAAAAGGAAACAGTTATTTAGTCCTTTCACTAATTCATACTGTTCTTAACTCAGATTAATTCAAATTAGCAATTTTCTTTGTATATGTATTTGTGTTCTTGCCAAGTTTCTCATGTTGACTAATATCACTAGCCATAATATTTGTCATAGCAAAATGTGATAAATTTAGGTTACTACTTAGGAGAGAGAGAAATTCTTTTCTAACCAAGGAGTTAAGAACCTACTGGCTCATGACTTTACATTAATTAAGTTTAACAAGACAAATGCGTAGGAAAAAAGTGAGTAGTCTTGGGAAGGTAGGAGTTCCATCTGTTCAAAAACCCAGGCTTCTTTGGAGAAAACAAAATAAGCAGGTAAAGACCCACTAAAAGGGGGCATTTAAATGGTCTTGATTAAACAATCGTCACTTATTAGAGTATGTAAAGCATTTAAATTCCCATGAGTGGTTGCCAAACATTGTACCTGGTGATAATTTTGATTGATGGAAAACAGACATTGAAAGAAGATGAAGAGGAGGTTAACAAAATGAGTCTAATCTGAATCAAAGAGCTATGTGACAGAGATATGGGATGACTGAACAATGCAACTTTGATTTACAGAGCTATTTTTGGTTTTAGTATGCTAGTTTTGCTCAGATCTCTTGTATATACAAGGCATTTTCCATGGTTTTTGTTTGTGTACTAGAGATCCAAAACTATCTGTCTTCTTTTTGGTAGCAGCTTTTGGTGAAGATCTGGCCTGATATCGGAATAGGATATGGGAATACCTTTGAATACTTCCATTCCTTGCCCTGTCCAAGTTGACCTAATTTACCTTTCAATAAATATTTGCTCAGTGAAAACCTCTTTATAAGGGGTTTGCTTATTTAATAACTATAATCTGTCTGGGAATCAGGAGTGAACCAAGTGTTAAGTCCTGGAAATATAAAGAAAGGCAAATAGATGGTCCCTGCCCTCAAGGAGTTCACTCACTTTTTAACTGGAGTTGGGAGGTAGGAGTGGGAGAACAGATAAAAACAGTCAAATTTGGTTTCCTCTGGCCTCTTTCTCTCGGAGTTGTCTGTTATATCTTTACCCTGCAAGAGTTCTCTAGACCCTAAAGGGGTCATCTTGACATTGGTTTAAGCCTCAATCATTTATAACCCCTTCTTCCCCCATTTAAGGCTCAGTGTCTCCCACCTCAGTTACTTTTAACCACATAGCATCAGGTTTTCTTTTTTCTTAGGAATTTTTGCTTCAAAGCAAAAAACAAACAAAAAAGAACCAGCAGCAAAAACTCACCTACCGACATTTACCACCCCCTTACCCTCCCGCAGCTTGGAGGCCTGGTGCCTCCTTCACCACAGAGGTTTCTGGGGAGAGGAGGAGATACCTACATAGCATTAAGCCCATCAAGTTGAAGCCCCAAATCCCTCGCTTCTCAAGGCTTACTGTGCCGGTTGCAACTTTGGCCTGAGTTCCTGAAAAAACAGTCTCTTAAATGGCAAAAACAGATAATAGATTGTCCTCAGATTATCATAGCTTGCTCACTTTACTCCTAGGAAATCCTCTTGGGCATTCATTCACATCCCATTTACTCTTAATAGTTCTAACATAGTTCTAACAAGCTTAGTCATCTGGTGTCCTGGCCCACAATGGATTTTAAGCAAGAGATCTGGTAGGCTAGCTGTAGGCAAAAACAGCAGCTAGTGATAACTGAGGTAGAAAAAAATAAAAAGTTACTGGAATAGAAAACTTCAGAAATAACAATCTGGACATATTTCATGGAACGTAATTAGCCTTGTTGAACAATTAGGATTTTTAACTGAATTTTCTCTGGTGCCCAACTTATCAAGAAATCTTTTGCAATTTTATAGCTGTCTAGGAAGACACTTGGTTAGAAGCTAACCTTAATATTTGTACTTGGTTTTATCAAGTCAGATTTTTTTAAAAAAAAAATCAACCACATAGGGTATAAAAAAATTATATAAACAAATCTTTTAGTTAACTATGTGACCTGGAAGAGGGCATCTGCTGTTGGTAAAAAGCTTGCTTGTTTTCCTTTCTTATTTTCATGATGGGATTCTCATTTTATTTGCTTGTCTCCAGACTACTTCCTGACTTGAGACATTATGTTAGGGCCAGGCTCACTTGTGGAGGAATGATCTGGATTGTTTCTGTTGCTGGTTTTGAGTATTGTGTTTATATGATCCCAAGGACAGCTCAGGTTGGAGACCTGCAAGCTTTCAGTGTGACCCACCACAGACATCTGTCTGCTTCTAGGCAAAGTCTGAGTGCTTCCTTCTTCATCTGAGCTCTGCAAGTTCCTGACCTGGGTTTGGGTTTGAGCAACAGGCCTTACCTCATTTAGTCTCAGTAAACTGCTGCTGGACTCAGTAAATATCAACCAACTGGCAAGCTCTTCTGTCTGGTTCAGAGTGACAGAATTGTAGGATTTCTTTTGGTCTGGGATTCTTTTCCTGGTTATCCCTCTACAAACTTCAGAATGGTCTAGATAGAAGATAGGAGGGAGGCTCTTCTTCCTTCTAATCTAGAGAATATTCTTCTGGGTAGAGAAAACAGAAATCATTTGATGAAACAGATCTAATATGCATTCAACATAGAACCTGATCTTTTCAAAAAATATTCTCACTCAACATCATTCAGTTGGATGGAAAGATTAGTATCATATAAATCCTTATATTCATGCTGAAATATAATTTAGGTATTATAACTAAAATCTTTTTCAATACTAACAAAGTACAGAGAGTTAAAAGTGCACTTCTAAGTTCTTTTCAAAGTTTAGAGTAAAACTATTCTTGTCTGAGTATCAGAATGTTGTTTCTCTTTATATGCTAAGGAAGCAAGTATTTTCTGTTGTTGTTGTTCTTGATTTCAACAATGAAATTCTAATAAAAGGTTTTCTATCTTTTTTTTAATTTCCTGAGTGTTACAAAAAGCACCAAAGTTGGTTTATGCACCTAGACAGGACTTATTCTGTAGTCTTGGCTTCCCCTTGGTGTACTAAGACACGAATAGACTGTAGAGCTACTTCTGTTATACTAAAAATATAACTTAATTCATTACAAATTCCTACATTATTTTCTTGCTTTTTATAGAATCTTTTCTTCTAAATTTGCTTTTTAGTTCATTAAAAGTAACTTGGAAGATTTTCTGAGTGGGAATTTTAAATCTCTCATCCTGCATTCTTAGTGTCTCAGCATTCTTGGTTTCTTCCTTCTACAGTCTTGAATTATTATAAGTAGGATAGCAAAACGCTGACTGCTGGAAAAACCTACATAATTACTTTTAAAGTAATATTTCATGTAGTCATCATCTGAACTATAGTGCATTTAAAAATTAGATTAATTTCACATTTTCCCTTGTATTCTACATCCATATGCTCATACATGACATTAGTATTTCTCTAAATTGTTTTTAAAACCCTTTTTTGCTTTTCTTTGTATCCTCAGTACTTAGCACAATGCCTGGTACATAGTAGGTGCTTAATAAATTCTTGCTGACTGACTGTCTTAAAATATCTTGTTCAAAAAGGGCACAATTGGTACTATAGTTAGGGTTATGAAGAAATTTTATTCTTTTGTGTTTATATATAGAAATTCCCTCAGAGTATTGAGCAAAGATCTTCATAGATTTTGTGTATGTTCTTTTAACCATTCTCTTCTATGTACTTTTTTGTTTGTGTATTTTCTAGTAGACTTTTCAGATCATATTATAAAAGTGAAAAGTTACTTCCAGAGTTTCCCATTTCTAGAATTGAATGGCTCCTGTGCCTCCAGACAGCTTCCATATCTCTTGTTTCCACAGAATGTTACAACCTGCTCTGCTTTTGCTTTCTGCCCATTAAGTTCTGAAACCTTAATTTCCAAATCCAGGAATTTTTGCTCGAGGCTTTCTTTATTTTCTCTCTGTCAAGGTTCCACATCCTGTAACTTTAAACATGGAGCCTTTCCCAAGGATAGAAGTGAAGGGTGGATGCCCTCAAAGAACATTAGTGACTTTGGAGAGAGCAATTTCAGTTGAATGATGAGATAGAAAGGGAGACCAGAGAGAATGAAGAAGAGAATGAGAGGAAAGCAAGCTAAGCCACCTATTTAAATTGCCTTCTCAAGGACTTTGAAGCTACAACAGGCAGGAAAAATTTAAGACAAGAACTAGTGGAAATGAATGACTCAGTAGAAAGGGTTTTTTTTGGAGGGGGTGTTGGATAAGGGGGGGGAACCATGAGCATATTGTAGGTAGTAGGGAAGCAAGTAGAGATTAAAAAATAAATGAGAGAATAAAGATGTTAGAGAGGGCATTGCATTATGTTATATTAAGAATTTTTTAAAAAGGAAAGAAAACAAGATAAAAATAGATTGATAGTACCAGCAAAAAAAAAAAAATAGGAAAGGCAGAAAAAGCCTGTTTGGTTGGTAAGATGATGAATTTATTTTAAAAATTGGCAGGTAGATTTCAGTTTCTAAATTTCTTCTTCTACTAGGTTCAACTAGTTAAATGACCTTAACCAAAGATTTTTAACTATGACTACTCTTGCTCATCTTATTAAATGCCTTAAGCACCTTTTCCTTCTTCTAGTGGTTAATATAAATTTTTTCTTTTCAAGTCAGAAACAGAAAAATAAAGGAGAAGGTAACCTCCCTAAGCATATATAAAAACTTGTGATGGTCTCTTTCCAACTGAGAAAACGTCTCCTTGGTAACCGTCTTCTAATTCAACCCCTACTCTTTTTCTTGAATGCCTAAATTATACAGAAGGGAGTTCTTTACTAAATTTTGCCAATTTACAACCTGGTTTAGATAGGGTAGGGTTTCCAATTATAATTATCTTTAAAACCATATTATCTACAGACTCCAAGCCATGGATTTGGGGCCCATCCATCATGTAATTCAACATCTAAATATAGAAAAATTAGAATCAATAGTTGAGAGAAAAGTATCCAATGCCCACTGACTTCTAGGGTGTTTCATTTCATCTAAGCCAATAAGATAGGAGTTAGGGAGGGTGATCATAAAGGGCATAAATCCTGGGAGGAAAGGCTGATTGACTGTTATTTTATAAGTAAACTCTTTACAAGAGTTGTCCCAATCTCAAGGCTACAGAAAGCTGAAAGACACTGAGGGTAGTTTCAACAAAGCTGGTTAAGAGCTTCCGGACAGAAGAATTTGTTTCAGGCAGAAAGGCTAGGAATATAGAAGACAAGTTGAGTAAATTTTTAGTATCCAGATATTAAAACTACACCCAGAGATCAAGGAAAAAATTTCTCTCACCCTGGCCCTGAGAAATAGGAGATATAAGACATAGAAAGACATAGAATGATGTCTCTTATGGAAAAACCAATTTGGGGAATTTGCAGGAGAGATGTGCTTGCCTTGGAACCTTGGTTCCTATAGTTTAAGGTTAAGGGAAGAGATTTTAGGAATGTTGAGATATGGTACAATCTTAACAATCTTTACAGAAAGAGAGAGCAAAAGAGAGTGTAAACCCTAAGGTCAGCAAAGACCAGACAAACCTATTGGAAGGTTAGTCTCTCCCCGCTCCAGTCCACCTTCACTTCACCTGTCAAAGCGATCTTCCTGAACCGCAAGCCTTACATCAGCCCCCTTCCTAATGAACTCCGGTGGCTCCCTGTTACCTTCAAGATCAAATATAAAATCTTCTCTTTGTTACTCCAAGCCCTTCATAAGCTTCCTCACAGCTTTCCAGTCTTCTTTCTCCTTATACTCCCCCATGTACTCTTCAGGCCACACTGGCCTACTTTCTGCTCTTTAAACAAGACACTCCTCTCAGTGTTTTCCTTTGCTGCCTCCCATGCCTGGAATCTTCTCCTTTCTCATCTCCCCCTCCTGGTTTGCTTGGCTTCCTTCAGGTGCCACTTAAATTCTGCCTTCTACAGGATGCCTTTCCAGATCCCTCTGCATTTTAGTACCTTCCCTCCTGACAGTGTCCTCTTTGTCCCATATGTAGCTTATCTGTTTATAGTTGTTTACATGTTGTCTCTTCCACTAGACTGTGAACTTCTTGAGTAAGAATGTTTTTCTTTCTTTGTATCCCAAGCATTTAGCACAGTTCATGGCCCATAGTAGACACTTGATACTTATTGACTGACTAAAAGAAGATTTTCCCAGACACCTTTAATATTAGTGTTTATCTCCAACTCTGTTGATGACCTCCTTTATATAGCTTATTTGTATATAGTTGCATCTTAACTTCCTAAATAGATTGTGAATTCCTTGATTTTAGGGCCAATTCATTCATTCATTCATTTTTGCCTTTGTTTCCTTATTTAACATCTTGCTTGGCTCATAGTAAGTGCTTGATAAATGTTTGTTGTTGACTTTAGTAGAGGGAAGAGATCAGTAAGGTTTTTTGGAGGATTGACTTAAGGTGAGGCTCAAAGGGTGAATGAGAGTTGAATAAGTAGAGGCAAAATAGGAATGGAAATAAGGCTGGGACTCGCCAGGCTGGGAAAGCATCATGATCATTGGTGGGTATTCTCATGGAATATGAGAAGAGAGTAGTCTAGAGTTTAAGAGTTTAATAGGAAAAATGTATTTGTTTTCTTTTGTTTGCAGAATAAACATGTATAATTTCATTAGCAATTTTAATTCCTGTTCTTCTCTGCTTACCCTGCCTCTAGAAAACCAGCTACAAAACATTAATGTAAGGGATAAGAAATCTTTGGGCATGCCCAACTCTTTCTTTTAGAAAAAAAAAGGTTAAATTCTATTTAACTTTTAATTTAATTGAGTTTTATTAAAATATATACACTTGTCAAAACACAAAGTTTAAGGTTTTTCTCTAATGGTTTCTTTCTTTACATTCGTCATTTCAGTCAGACTTGTGGTTAATTGTGTTGGCAAAGACATATTCCATTAATTATTAACAGCTCTATTCTGCAGGTTCTTATTGAAATCATTATATACCTGGAGGACATGACATTGGACACATTTTGTGAATTGAAAAATAAATTATACATTCATTTCTAACATTTTGAAAGGATTATTTGAGCTCTTGAATTTTCACCTAAACTCTCAAATGGGTAAAAAAAAATTACAATGCCAAAGGTTGTTAAAATAATTATTATGGGAGGTTGTAGAACTCCTTCCTACGGAACTTTATAAATAAACCAGCCCATTTGTTTTAAGGTTTGGACCTGCCTAAAACCAAGGGGATAGACTAAATTATCTCTTGAAATTTGTTATAGTTCTTTAATTCCCTGACTACTAATTAACTGTGCCCCTATTGCCAGTAGTATCACAGCTAAAGAAAACATCTAGGTGATATAGTCTCTTTCTCTAAATTCAGACACACCACATACTTAAACCATGGATGGGTTAGGTTTATTCTAACCAGGTAGCTTTTACTTCTCTCAGCTTAATGCTAGCAATCTAAGGACAACCTCAACATCCCAATAAAGTTGGTCATTTAGATTTCAGAATACTTTCCCATAGAATCAGTGCCATGAAAATGATTATGGATTTTGAGAACTAGTCTAAGAAAATTCTTTTAAACCTAAAACATACCTGAAGTATGATACTTCACAACCCAATCTTAAATGCCATATGTAGCCTCTTATGGGAATAGATGTCCATAGTTCCAACTTGGAATGCCAAAAATATATCCTGTAATCCAGTAGTAGTAAAGGGTCTTGAAGGGGATTGAATTGAATAATATATATGGGGATTCTGGGGCTTAAAGCAAAATGACCTTTGGGGAGCTGAAGAGTTAAGCAGCAGATAGAATACTTTAGGTCAAACAGCTGAGGAGTAACACCATCTGCTCCCTATAAACCCTAGAGACTTTTTCTAGTTCAACCATTTACTATGTGATCTGTAGCAATCTTTCTTGCCTGGGCCTCAGTTTCCAAATCTATAAAATGTAGTACATGATGTAACCTCTCTAAAATTCCTTCCAGCTGTGTGATATTCTTAGGCCTGAGTTGGCCCACAATTACCTCCTTTCTTTTCTTCTGGGGGGCCCAGGAATTGGTCTGAGATCCTTTTCAGTAGCTAAATTGGAAGTTTCACTCCTATAATTCACCTCAAACCACACTCCCCCTTTTTCTCTTTTTTTCACTTGAACTTGTAAGGAAAGTTGAATGTGGATGGAAATGACATTTAGTGTATAGATAGGACTTTAGTAAGATTAATGTATTTGTCAGAGGAAAACCATAATCATGCTTATGTATTTCACCTCAACTGCTAGGCCCCAGGATGAAGAGAAGAGGATGAAGTGGGAAGGAGAAGAGACAAGGAGATGTCTGAAGGGAACTTGAGAGAGGGATGGGAATGTGTGTCAAGTTTTAGGGATTCAGTTCAGCAAAAATTTATTCAAGCCTTCTATGTGCAACCCAGGCACTTCTATATATGAACCCATGGGAATACGAAAGGCAAAAAATAAGGAAAATTAGAGGGTCAGTGGTTTTAGAGAGGAAAATAATCAGTTCCATTTTGGATATATTGATTTTGAGATTCTAATAAAATATCCATTTGGAGCTGCCTAACAGTACTTAGTGGCAGCTAGATGGTACAGTGGAGAGAGTGCTGGGCATGAAGTCAGAAAAACTCATTTTCCTAAGTTCAAATCTAGCTTCAGATACTAGTTGTGTGACCCTGGGCAAGTCACTTAACCCAGCTTGCCTCAGTTTCTCATCTATAAAATAAACTATAAAATAGAGAAGGAAATAACAAACCACTCCAGTATCTTTGCAAAGAAAACTCCAAATGACATCATGAAGAGTTGGACACATCTGAAACAATTGAACAAAAACAATAGCCCTTGGCAATTTCTGAATTGTCACTTCCTTTGTGGGAGGTGTCAGAGGGAGAATAAAAGAGTGTATGTGTAGGGGGGGGAGAAATTGGTGCCTTTTTTCCCTAACCTAGGTGGAGAGCATAACTCCCTGCCTAGCTGCTGGAGATCTAACTTTTCCCTGGCTTTCCTAAACTTTCCCTTCCTAACCCTAAATAAACCTACCTAACTTTCCAGCCTGATTTAATCTGCTTCCTAGCCTACCTACAAAAACCCTAGTCAATTTCCCTACCGCTAGGTGGGGGGGACCCTGGCTACCTTCCTTCCCTTCCTTTCCCTATCTCATTTCTGGCGACCCAGATGGGACTTAAATATGCCTGCCTTCCTACCTGCCTACTTGCCTACCAGTAAGCTTTAAACTCCCTGCCCCAACCCCAGCTCAGCGAGGGTCCCTTTCCCCTACCAGGCAGCTTTCAACCCACTAGGGGTAGCTCCTAACCCTTGCCAGGCTTCTCTGCCTCAGCAGGCAGTCCTGGTCCTCCCTCCTAGCCCTAAACCAGCCCAGGAGCCTTAGCTTACAAACTAACCCTCCTCACCCTTGCCAGGCTAAAATCCAGCAGAGGGTCTGGAGAAACCCCAGTCCCTGTCTCTTACACTCACCCCAGCCTGCTTCCTAACTGCCTGGCTCTAATCTCTCCATCTGGGGGAAATTTGCCTTTAAAAAAGGCAAACTCAAGCCCAAAACCCAACTTACCTTTGCAGCAAGATCCTCCATTTTGGTTTCTGGCAGGCAATAGGAGTTAAGTGACTTGCCCAGGGTCACACAGCTAGGAAGTATCTGAGACAAGATTTGAAACCAGGACCTCCTGTCTCTGGGTCTGACTCTCAATCCACTGAGCCACCTAGCTGCCCCCCAATTTTTAAATTTTTTTAAAATTTCTTAAATTATATTCTGAAAAAAATGTGTTCATATTATTCCCATATTATAACATATAATCAAGAATTTGTTCATATTTGTTCACATTATCCCTACAGTTATACAATCAAGAATTAGTGATAACAAAATGAGATGGAAATTATGTCAGGTATTTTAAAGTGTTTGTACATTTTTATTTCTAATAATCTAGTCAGTAATTTTCACTCCTCCTTTCTCCATTCATACAAGCATTTATTAATCATTTTCTGTGTACAGAGTTCTCTGTGCAAGAGGCCAAAACACATAAAAGTATTTTAAATAGATGCATCCATGCCTTCATCAGCCTTATAGCATAAGGGAACAACATAAACACAAAAGTAAATGTTTGGCAGGTTTTGTTTTGCCAAAACAAAAGACTAGAGGAAAAATCATTATAAAGAGAATCAGGAAAGGGCCCAATTTTTTTCACTGCATACAAAGAGAAAATAGTCTATCCTTTTAAAAAGCTTACTCTGTGTCAATTGCAATTAATCTTGTTCCTAATTGGTTTATATGCAAATAGGCACTCTGGAACAAAATTTCAATTGTATCTTATTTTTCCTGAGCAGTTTGCATTTACATTTTAAATAATAAATATTAATATATATTAAATCAAAATATGATCAATTTTTAAATGTTTTCCGGACTTTGATGTTGTTTTTTTTGTTTGTTTTTTTTGCCCTTGGTTTCTCTGTCCCTTTTAGATTTAATACAGTCAAGCATTTAATCCTCTTCCCTAAAACTCATGCATTTAGAAGTGGATTAGAGGTCAGAGTTACAAGTTCTTCCTGCCCACATACCTGCTCACCCACACATGGCATGACCTTGCACAAGCTAATGACCTACTTGGAGTTTTCATCCAAGAAATGTAATCCTAACTTTTAGTGGTGTAATGAGAGCTTTGAAATCTATTTCACAGAATCACAGAATTTTGCCATTGAAAGGGACCTCACTGGCCATCTGGTCCAATTCATACCTGAAAATAATCCTTCCTAAAACATATCCTCTTTGTCAGCCAGCCTCCCATGGAAGAGCTTCAGTGGTTTGCTATCACTAAAGGACTTCCATTCCACTTTTGGATAACTCTAATTGTTAAGCAATTGTCCTGACATTGTCTAAATTGTCTCTCTACAAAGAATTCTGTTTTTTGTTTCAAGTTCTGCCCTCCAGGGTCAAACAATACAATTGATTAGAATGCAATATAAGTACCTACTATGTGCTAGGCACCCTGCTAAACACTAGGGAGTCAGCATCTACAAATAGATATATTAAAGAGAGATGCAAGTTAATTTTATGAGTGTGGAAGAGTTCTAGAAACTGAGGAGCCCAGGAAAGACCTCATGTACAAGGTGGTGCTTGAGCCATGTCTTAAAGGAAGGCCAGGATTCCAGAGGTAGAGGTGAGGAAGGAGTGTATTCTCGACATTGGGCACACAGTGCAAGCAAATGCTAGTGAGTCTTAGAACCCTTCTAAAATCAGGCCCTTCTCCATCTTTCTAACTCTATTAGACATAACTCCCTTCCATGTGCGCTAGGGGCCACCTGAACCACTAAAATTCATGTAAAAGGTGAAAAACTTGAGAAAAGATAGTTTGGAATAGGGAGATACTTGAGGTGCAGAAACCAATGAGTAGATTTTTGACATAATTTACAAGGGAGATGATGGAAGGCTACTTGCATGTCTGGAGGGAAGGGGACAGGTGTCAGAGATGTCATGGAGTTAGAAGTAAGAGCTTTCAGATGGTTCAATATAAGAATGAGAGAGAATGAGTAATTAATGATCTACTAGTTATCTGGGGGTTTGGGTTTTTTTTTTAATTGTAGTGGATTCAGTCCACACAATTGTGTGACTTCCTCCACCTCTCTTCAGCAGCATGTGTAGAGGAGAGAGTACGAATTGTGACAGTCATTCAGGGTTGGAGTTTAGGGAGGGCCAAGTGGCCATAGGACAAGAGCCAAGAACATGGGACAGATACTGCAATACCAGAAGACAGTTATGTCATTCCCTCCCTCTAGCCCTCCAATGTTCTTTTCTTTAGGCTTTTTCAATGGATTTGAAGCCTTTTACTATTTTGGTTGCCTTCCTCTGAGCTTTCCTTAGCCCAGACATGCCAAACTCTTATCCACTAGCAACATTTAGCCCAGATTAAAATGTAACTGAAAAATGTTTAACTAAATCAATAAAAATACAATATATCATAGATAATGTTAATTTGTGGTTTTCTAAGGCATTTTCTAAAACAGCATCTCTGTTTGAGTTGGACAACACTAACCCATCTATGTCTTTAGACTCTCATACATATTTGTTACAAGGGTTTTGCTTTTTTTTCCCTCTGGTAGGAAGGATTTAGGGGAGGAAAGAGAAAAAAATAAATGCTATGCGTGTTAAAAGTTTAAAAAACAGTTGCCTAGAATTGAATGCAACATTACAGCATTTCATTTGCAGTTCATAAAAAACTTAACATCTAAACATTTGTAAAATTACTTATTCATTTCTAAGTTTGTAATTCATACTACAAATATTAGAGACATTTCTAGCGACATGTACTTTCTTAAAATAATAGCCAACACATTGTGGAACTGTTGGTCACTGGTCTACCTCCTATCGGGGGAACATCAGTGGCGTGTCACACCCTCTAGTGGAGACTTCACCAAGAATTTCTTCATATTTCTACATTTCCAGAGCCATCTCTACTAATGTATGCCTATGTTTTCTCCTCCTTTGGAGATGTAACTCTTAGATTGTTACATAATTAACATGTATATTGAATTCATGGTATCAGAGTGTTCCAGGGTTAAGTGTTTTCCAAATTGTTTTCACTGTTTTTATATGTATTCATTTATTGCAGCTTTCTACGCAAGGAGAAGCAAGTCAGGTGATTGGCCCTCTTACAGATGGTCAGAGAAGGAATGTAGCAGTAGTTAATTCATTGTATAAGTTACACCAATCAGTTATGAAGGTAAGTCTTACTTATTGCCTTTCATTTTTATTAAGCTTTTCTGATTTTGCCCCAGGTTTTTCCTTTTCCCAGATTAAGAGACTATATTAAATCTTAGAGTTTTTTATATTAGCATATCAGAAAATACTCTCATTGTAAACAAACAGAAAATAATCTTTAATAGGTTGGCCTTTCATCATAGGCATCGTCTCCTAGCTATATAATTTTCTTGGTACTTATTCATTTTAACAAAAACAAAAAGATTTTAGACCCTCATGCATGGGTGTGGATTTAATTGGTTTTATTACATAAGTGATTAAAAAATGAATCAAATGTGCTTCATGTTGTTCTACAGTGGGATGTGTTGGCTATATAAGCAAAAGAACTATGTTCAATTTCTATCTCTGTCATTCACCCACCTCCGTGATCATAGGAAAGTCATTTAATCTCTGAGCCTCAGCTTGTTCAACAGAGCTGGCCTAGAAGACCTTACATGTAGGTCTTCTTCCTGCAGCAGATCATAAATCTATGATCCTGTGAAGATTTGGCTTTCATCTAAGAGAGACTAATTTAACACCAATCTGTAGTAAGATGAGGGGATGCTTGAGCCCTTCAGCAGAATAAAGCAATTTCTTTAAATCACTGAAAATTCTCACTTCTTTCCAGCTTTAAGCAGAATCATTTCAAGTTTAAAAATATGTAGAATGTTCTTTTCACTTTCCTTGGATGACATGATTGAATTTTTTCTATTAATAATAACTCAGAGTAAATTATTGATTGATCTTTAACCTTCACGTATGTTATCCAAGATATTTTGAATACTAATTCCTAGGAAAGAAGCATATTCTGGGGCTGAAAGTAAAAACGTAAGGCCTCATAATACTATTGATGATAACAATGTGAACATGCTTTATTTAACTAAACCTTGGACATCATGTTCTTTAGGGAAAAAAACATTTGGGAAGCCTGAAAAAATTAGAAGTTAAGTTATAGTCTCATTTTTTTTACCTAGATTGTAGTATTACTTTTGACCTTATTTAAGAGATTCTTTATAATTTTTAAGTTTCTGAACAATTCCTTTTTTGTAAAGCTTTGTAAAATGATTTATTTCCTAAACAAATTATAGCTACCAAAATAAAAATAAAAACAAAAACCTAAGGTTGTATTTTTCCATACCATCTTATTGTTATTATTCTAGAGCATCAGAAGCAATGGAAGATTCTGTTGAAGCAGGTTTAAATGTCTCTATTGATACGCTCAAAATTTTTTTATAATGTTCTGTATTGATTTGTAAAAAGTGAAATGTCTGGCATTTGTGTTTTAAGGCTTCTTGAAAATTAGATTCTGTTCCAGATTTCCCCTGGGGAACTGAGGCATTGATTTTTTCCTTTCCTTTTCCTCTCTCTTCCTCTCACTTTTTCCCCTCCCCTCTTCTTTTTTTCCCCTCATACATCTTCCCCCTTTCTCTTTTTTGGGGTATGTGATATAAATATATTTCTTTGCCAGTGAGCTTAATCACTTATGCTTCTGTACTGGTAAAGAATATAAGAAAAAAAGTCTTTAATATTCTTGATATTTCTCATTCTTTAATGTGCCATATGTTGTTTTTGAAATAACCTGTGTGTATCAGAAAGTACAAATGAATTTTTGAAGTATTATAAGAAATATCTCTAAAATAATTAGCATAATTTAAATATGTGAATTTGAAAGCCTGTGTTGTTACTTTCTTGTCACATCCAATATTGGCAAGTATAAATGACTTCAAAAATTTTTGCTTTGCTTAAAACTCTTTTTTAGGTAGTTTCTAACCAGGTCTCATTTCCAGCAGCAGCAGAGGAAACTGTAGCTACAGCCCTAAAGGTAAGATGATTTCATTCTTTCTTTGCCATTTACTTACCTGCTAAATTAGAAGTGATATAAGAATGCTATTTTGTACTATTTGATATTAAATGTATTTTAAAAGTCTAAAAGTTAGAATATACTCATCCTTGACATATGAACAAAATCTTTTCTGGGAAATCCAAAAGATGCAAGATGATAAAAAGATGATAAAAATCCTATATATGCCCAAATACAATGTTAATGACACTAACCAAAAAGAAAAGGCTGAGGTATGAGGGTTGAGGTAGAAAGAAGATGAAGTTTGAGTGTGTCAGTCTGTTGCTGGAGGCAGCTGGTGGCACAGTGGAGAGAGCTTTGAGCCTGGAGTCAGAAGACCAGAGTTCAAATGTGATCTCAGGCACACACTTACTAGCTGTATGACCCTAGGCAAGTCACTTGAGTTCCTTTTGCCTTCATTTGCTTAACTAAAATGAGGATAATAATAGTGCTCATCTCACAAGGTTGTTTTAGAGATTGTAAGGGGGAAAGGGGGCTTTTATTGGTAGATATATTAAAAGGTGGTTGCCAGGGGAAATTTCCCCAATTAAGGAATAACCTCAAGTCAAAATGACTTTTGAATAGCTGTTTTTTTTTTTTTAACCCTTGTACTTCGGTGTATTGTCTCATAGGTGGAAGATTGGTAAGGGTGGGCAATGGGGGTCAAGTGACTTGCCCAGGGTCACACAGCTGGGAAGTGGCTGAGGCCAGGTTTGAACCTAGGACCTCCTGTCTCTAGGCCTGACTCTCACTCCACTGAGCTACCCAGCTGCCCCTCAAAATGACTTTTATGAAAGTTTATTTACAAAATATAGGAGAGAGTGGAAGTAGAGAAATGAAAAGAGGGTAGAATAAGAGATTTGTATTTAAGTCTGGGCTTTACTCCAGCAGGGCTCCAGAGGCCCAGCCAGACCCTAAAAGTCAATTAACAAGAGTTTTAGCCATAAGGACTTCTCCCAATCAAGGGAGCCTAGTACCTCCTGGGAGGTTAAAGGAATCAGCCTTCTTCACTCACCAGTGTAGTTCTAAGAGAGACTTAGAGAAGTCTCACCAAGGTCTCAGCATCCCACCCAGCAGTCCTCCACGGACCAGAAGAGCTAGAAGATGGGAAGCCCTTCTCCAGCAGATCTCCAACTCTCTCAACTCTCTCTTTTTAAAGGGGTCACTTATGCATCACTTCCTGTGCCTCCTCCCTAGTTTGCATGTCCAATCACAACAGACGTTTCTCTTAGAACTGCCTGGGGGGGGGGGGGGAGGTCAGTCGATTCTGATTCGTCACCTACTCTAGCGGATTAGGACCTCCCAAAACTGGAGGTGCTCTCACCTTTGGTGATTAAATCTAAAGATGGGGAAATGTAGATTTAATCTCATTATCACAGGATCAAATGAGATAATTGTAAAATGGTCTGGCACACAATAGGCACTATATAAATGCTTCCCTTCCCTTGCTAAAGTGCAGAAAAACAAAAAAACAGGAAATGAAATAAAATTCCATAGAATCATCATTTTCTTCATCATCCAGTTCTAGAGCCATTTGTATAAATTTGGAGGAAGTGCTGGCTATGCACCTTCCGCCTGCTGAAGCAGCCCCACTAGTGTAAGAGGGAGATTTTAGGTATTTATAGATATGTATTTAAAATGTGGCCGCCAGGAATCAACCATTCAGATTGATTCCATAATTAAAATAGACCCAAGTCAGTATCCAGTTTAAGGTAGTTTATTTACAATTAGGAAGGTAAAAGGTAGGTAGAGAGAGAGAGAGGCTGGTCCAGGCCTGGAGAGGCCTGGATGGAGAGAGAAGGTTAAAAGACTAATTTAACTAGGCTACAAGCCACAAGACCTTAGAAATCAGAGAGACAAGAGCCTACTTAAGGCAGAGTTTGGAAACGCCAAGGTAGGCCAAGGAAGTCAGCCTAACTTACCACGTGACAATTCAGAGTAGAAGCATTCTGAGGTCTCAGTCGAACATCTTCAGCACCAAGTCCAAAGCCAGAACTCCTGAACTCTTGAACTTCTGAACTCCTTCCACTCCTGAACTAACTTTACCAGGTTGTAACCCACGTATTTAAAGAGATAGCATCTCTCGTCATTTCCTGTGGGCCCACCTCTAATTCAAGTGGACTAAATGGCAGCCTCTACACTGATTTGGACTGCCCAAAGGGCAGTCCCTTGTTCTTGATTTGTTACTTATTGTCATGTGTGGTTAACTATTTCCCCTCCCCTTTTGAGGGAGGTGGGGAGGATATAATCTAGATGCCTAGGGTAAGTAGATTTTTAACTATGAATGGGCTAGAGTTAATTTCATTTACACACTAGGAAGAACCACTGGCACCTGGACTCTTTCCAATCATGGCTACATTTGACTACCAATTCCTTCTCGTTGTTAGTGTGTGTGTGTGTGTGTGTGTGTGTGTGTGTGTGTGAGAAAGAGACAGAGAGAGAGAGAGAGATGCCTGCTGTTCATTGTTGTTGTATTGGGGACTTTTTGTTTTAAATCATATGTGTTTCTTTTCATGACTGTTATTTGGGGGAAAAGTGGTCCATAGAGTGAAAAATAGGTATAGATTGCTAAATGTCCCTTGTGATAACAATCTAGCAAGCCAGAGTCAGTAAGGTGAGGGGTGCCCAGGGGGCGTGTACATACTGTTCTGCAGAATGCATTGCATGGACCCACACTTCTTGGACAAGGAAGAGGCCTGAGAAATCATCCAGACCAAACTCATAATCTTATAGAGGAAGAAATTGAGGTCTAGAGCAGTGCAACAATTTCATCCCAAGTCACACCAGAGGTTAGGGGCAGAGCCCCCATTGAAACTCAGGTCTCCTAACAGTCCAGGGCCCTTTCCACTACACAGAGTTCCATGCCTAATGATTGTAATGAAAGGTTAGAGGCAGCAGTGGCCAATGGGCTTGCTTTAAAGCCCGGAAGAGCCGAGTAGGAAGTCCCACATCAAATATATGTTGTCTTTGTAACTCTAGGAAAATCACTTGACCTCTCTGTTATGGGAAACTCAAGGTACCTATCTGCAAGCCTGGAAAGACTCCTGAGTCTTTCCCTGTAGCAATAGAATCACAGATCTAGGTTAGTAGTTTCAAGTATAAATAGAAATAGTTCCCCCTGAGTCTCACGTTGACTTAAAAAAAACACAAATTAACTTTATATTCTGTTTTAATTTATGTTGTTAACTATTTTCCCATTTCATTTTAATCTGGCTCAGGCTGCACCCTGCAGTGCTGTGATTCACATGGGACCATTGAACTGTATGTTTGGCACCTGGGGGGTCTTGTCCACAGAGGCAGACTTCTATAACACCATTCGACAGTAGAAAGGGTGAATGAGAAGACCTATGTTCACATTCTAACCTAGCTGCTTCTTCCTTGTGTAACTTTGGACACATCATTTATCCTTTTTGACCCTCAACTACTTCATCTTCAAGATGAAGAATTGAGACTAAATGATCTCTAGGTTTCCTTACTACAACAATTCTAAAATATTCTAGGATTATCATTTCTATGTTCAATTTGGAAACTTCGAAGCAGATTGTGGTCTCAAAATTCTTTGTTTTTACATTTTTTATTTTAAAATTTTTTATTATCATGCAAAACTCACTTCCTTATTGGTCCCAAGTTCTTTAATATGTTATATTCCATCATTAATGATAAGGAGAATTTCTGTAGATAATGATAATACATAGTCTAAAAGCCTAACTAGATCTTTGAAAAGATAGAAACTATCTCCTCCCCTTTTTTTGAAGGCCCAACTTCGGTATTTTTTTAATCTAAAACCTTTTCCTGATTTTCTCCATCTGAAAGGAGTCTCTTCAAATTTCTATTTGGGTCTCTCTCTTTTTTTTTTGACATTCATTGTTTTCCTTTTTTTATAATTAGTATCATTTGTATGCTATCTTTTTTTTTTTTTTGTCTAGACCAGTGATGGGCAAACTTTTTAAAGAGGAGGCCAAAGGAAAAGAAATGCACATCTGTCAGTCTGTTTCTAAGGCAGCTCTTTCGAAGTTTCATTGTATTGTATCCTACTCATTGTATTCGTCAGATTAGGAATAATGTGGGGGGGGTGGGGATAGAACATTTCAGGGGGCCTGCATCTGGCCTGTGGGGCCGTAGTTTGCCCATCAGTAGTCTAGACCTATGTTGTCATGATTAAAAGGATCTCCCAGCAAAGAAATGCTCTACCACGGAGGAACAACTATACAATTTTTTCTTTAACCCTTACTTTCTGTATTAGAATTGATGATAAGAATTGGTTCCAAGGCAAGCAAGTAGTAAGGGCTAGGTGATTGGGGTTAAGTGACTTGCTGAGGATCACACAGCTAGGAAGTGTCTTAAGGCCAGATTTGAACCCTGGTCTTCCTGAGTTGAGTCCTGGTGCTCCATCCACTGGCTACCCAGCTGCCCCTCTGCAATTTAGTTTTAAATATTAATTGGCTTACCTATAGTTACACAAAGAATATATATCAGACCCAGATTATCTTGACTATAAGACCTGGAAAATTCACTAAGCCACACTGTCTCACATATATTTCTTATTAACTCCATTAGACTGTAAGCTTCTTGAGGTTGGATAGTGTTTTATTCTACATTTGTATCACTAGCACCTTACATTGTACCTTGCTTACCTCAGTGAGCCCTATGGTCATTACTCTAAATAGCAGTGCATAATTAATGTTCATTATGATGACTGGCATTCATCAAGAAAATTTTTATTATGTTCAATCTAGTCTCCTTGAAAAGGCAGGGAAACGTATAAAAATTTTTTTAAAAACTCACATAAAGTGCTTAATTTTTTTTAAAAGGTATTAACACTTAAAGGATGGACTTGAAGTCCATCTTATCTTAAAATGCATTTATAAAGAATGTTATTCCCTATTAATGCCAGGTGGATCTATAGTACTATTTATGTGTACACAGCATAGCAGTCATCTACACAAGGCAATTTAGAACAAAAAGAGGGTTTAAATAACTTAGGCATAATATTTAAGATAACTCACTCCTAAAGTTGTTATAATTAAACAACTCTATTATTAATGTGTTCATTAATATTAACAATGCCATTTAGTGACATATTAGATAATCCTCCTCAAATGAGAGGGAAAGAAACCAAAGCCCAAAATAACACTGAATTTTTGGTTAGAAATTAACAAGGCAGAAAAGGAAAAAAGGTTATGATGTCTTTTTCCTGTAAGAAGAAAGTATGTTTTAATAACTCCTGTGTCATATAATGAAAGGATACATATTTTTGGTTCTTGGGGTTCAGCCAGTAGTACTACACATCATAAGTTGTATCTATCTGTAGGTCTAAGAGATTTAATAATGTGCCCATAGCTTTACTGAAGTGAATGAGTTCTTTTTTATCATAAGGTAATTTAATCCAGTTTTTTTATTTAAATTTTCCTAATGGTTGTCAAATGGTTTATCTTCTATCTGTCATTTCCCTAGCATATGCAGTTGCCTTTAAAATTGCCCCATTCTGTACTCAAACTTGATTGGTCTGGCACTCTTTGCTAATGTTCTTTTCCCACTTTATTCTCAAAGTTAGGACACTAAGGTCAAATTTTTTAGCAGACTAGAATACTTAACAATGCTGCCATGACTTTCTTAGGAAATTTCTAGTGAAGGATTCCTTGCTGAACAAACTTTAAAATAGTCCAGTCTGTAGCTCAAAAAAACACGAGTTAAGTATGATACTCTCTTTAACACTGTCCTCTAGACAGCTTGGTAAAGTACAAAGTATTCTGTACTAAGACTCAGATGATTGCCAAGGAAGAGAGAAGGAAAGCACCCAGACCAAAACTTTGAGAAACACCTGCATTCTGAGATTAAAAGAGGGTGACGAAGTGAGAGAGTGAAGGAGCTATCAAAAAGGAGGAAGTGAGACAACAGGGTGGGGGAAAGGGTGTCTCTGAAGCCATTGGAGCAGAGTATCTAGAAGAAGAATGTCAGAAGCTGTTGAGAAATTCAGGAAGCTATAGACTGAAAAAAAAAGGGCATGAATGTGACAGTTAAGAGGATATTAATTCACTTTTCCATAGCAGTTTCAGTAAAATAGAGAGGGCCATTTTTTAGGGGGTGCTGACTTGCTACTGAGAACATATTTGTAGACAGAAATGAAAGAGCCACTAAAAAAGGAGATATTTGGGATGCACAAAGGAGGAGAAGAACTACTTCAGTAGAATTCTGGAGGATGTGGGAAAGAGAAGGATGGAGGGAACAGGTGGAGGCATTAGCCTTCATGAGAGAGAGTAGGGAAGCTTTCTCTCTGATGATTATAAAAAGTGAAGAAAGGTGATTGAGTCTAACCACTTTCAAAAAACAGGAGATAGGGCACCACAGTGGATAGAATGCCAGGCCTGGAGTCAGGAGATCCTGGGTTCAAATGTGGCCCCAGATACTTCCTAGCTATGTGACCCTGAACAAATCACTTAACCCAAGTTTACCCAGCTCTTGCCAGTCTTCTGTCTTATAATTGATTCTACTGCAGAAAGTAAGGGTTTAAAAAATATAGGAGAAATAGTAATGGTGACCTCAGTTTTCTCAATGATATAAAAAGCTAGGCTATCAGTGCTAAATATGGTAAGAAGTGTGCATCTGGAGGCTGAGAGAGAAAGGAAAAGATTTGGAATAGTTGATATGGTGAGTGAGGAATTTGATATGAGTAGAATAGAAAACTATCCAGCAAAAATGATGTTATACCAGAGGTTATACCCTGAATTTAGAGGTGACCAAATTGGCTCCCTTTTGTTATTTTTTCCAGTTTTGCCTAGTTGCCCTTTGCCCAGAGTAGAGAAACTGAATGATGGAAGTTCCCTGGAATGAGGATTCATAGTTGAGGAGCGGTGAAAGATTGGAGGCAGAGGATTTTAGGCAGCTGATGAAATATTAAAGCAGTCAATTTTAGGCACTAAGGCTGGGTATGGAAGAGAACAAAACTTTGAGTAAGAGAGATCAACTACAAATAAGTAAAAGGAACAGAAGTCACAGATAGGACAGAATGGAAGGAATGTGAATGAGAAGTTTTAATCTTGAAAATGGTGAAACTCTAAGAAATGTTCAGGTCCTAAGTTGTGACCATGTTGGTATGATAGAAATGGGGTAGGCAAAAAGGTGACAGGAAGTTATTAGTAGAGTTGACTAGCACCATGCTCTGTACTTAGTAGGCATTTAATAAATAGATGTTGAATTGAAGCCCCCCATTGTTAATGGCAGGGGGTGAGTTTGAGAGAGAAGAGACAAGCCTGCTGATTCTTCTAGTGAAGACACAGTGCCCTAAATTAAAAATTGGTCATGCTTTACCACACAATTCTAAACAAAGGTCAGTCACAAAATCACAGAACTTCTAAATAAGAAGGACTTCTCAGTGGCCATCTAGTCCAACCCCAGAACTGGGGGGAAAAACCTCCCAAAATGACATCCTACAGGTAGTCATCCTTGAAGGCCTCCACTGAGGAGGAACACACTACTGTCCAAGGCTGCCCATTACACATTGGATAGCTATAATTGTTAGGAAATGTTTCCTGGCATTAAGACTAAATTTGTGTTTTTTCAACTTCCACTCATTGCCCTGTTCTGTTTTTCAGAGTCAAGGATAACAAATTTCAATAATTTGCTAATTCATCCATTCTAATATCTTCCCATAATTGAAAATAGGCCTGGGAGAGACCAGACTAAGTGATATCACCAGGGAAGGAAGGACAGAGTTCCGGGGCCTTTGGGCCCTCTTCACAGGTGAGCACTGGTTGCTCTTTACGTGAAAACGGAGGAGCTAGGAGAGAAGAGCTTAAGTTTCCTTAGAAAAGGGCCTTTTTCCTTGTGGAAGTCAAGCTCTGAAGCTTCAAGTCCTAAAAATTTAACTAGATGACAGCTGGAGCAATTCCAGATTCAAAGGAGACTGTAGATAAGAGTAGTACAAGGCCTGTTTGTATTTTATCCTTTATGAAATAGAGAGCCCCTGAAGGTTTCCAAATAGAAAAGCAACATGCTCAGATGAGTTAATTAGGAAAATTATTTTGATTATGTGGAGACTAGGCAGAGGGGAGCCTAGAGAAATGATTATAATAGTTCAGGCAAGAGGTAGCAAGGGCCTACACTAGAGAGAACTGGTCATGCGAGTGCAGAAAAGGGGACAAGTGTGAGAAAGGCAGGACTGATGGAACTTGGTAACAGAGGGAGGAGGAGAATAGGCAAAGATGTCACTGAAATTTGAAGCATGGGAAAGGTAGTGGTGATGCCATCCCCAGAAATAATAAACCTGGGACATGTTAATATAAACATTTTTATGAAAATAACCACATTTTTAAATAATTAGCCAGAAATGGCATTGTTTTACATATTTTAGCTAATCTCTTTCAAATTTGGCCTCAGACACTTACTAGCTATGTGACTCGGAACAAGTTGCTTCACCTCTTTGCCTCAGTTTTCTCAACTGTATTTAAAATGAAGGTGGTAAGAAGACTACTGATACTGAAGGATTGTTGTGAGAATCATACGAGATAATATTTGTAAAAAATAACCAACCCTGTTATAGGGAAATCATGGGGGAGCAGGATATGCTGCAAAGCAGAGACAGGGAAGATTCCAAAACCCTGGAGAGTGAGTTACTCCTGGGCAGTTGAACTTTCTCTCTGGAGGGAGACAGTGTATGGACTTCACCTGTGAGCAGCTTATCTCCTTGGAAGTGGCTGAGTGTGTGTCTGGACTCCTCAAGTGGACTGAGTAGGTTAGACCATAACTCCCCTTCCTTGTGGCTATCCATCTGGTTCCTATTTGTTTCCTGATACTTCTGTTCTACTGGGACTCTTGCCAAAACCTTGAATCCAATTGTCAGTGAGAACCTGTCCCTTTTTGACCCTTTGGACCTGCTTACCATCCAGCCCCTTTCCCTACTCTAGATAGCATCAAAGCGGGGATGGGGAGGTATATTGGTTAGTGAGGTACTGCGATCTTTAGGGAGAAAGAGAGTACAGTTATAACAGTTACAACTTGGTAAAACAACTGCTGAGTTTTGGTGGGAGGCTTAGTTATATAAAGTAGTCAGATTGTCCCAATTCCCTTCCCTTCCTGTCCTTACTTTAATAAACCCGGTTTACATCATTGTGGGTATCCTGTCTGTCTCTTTTGTTAGCCTTCCCAAGCCTGTGTACTTCTGATATTGCCTCAAACAACTTAGTTAAAACCTATACCACCAAGCTACCCAACTTCATGTATTTTTTATTTCATTTGGCAAGCCAAGGTAGGTCAAACCTAGAGAGGTTTGGGGCTAGGCTATAACATCTTTTATTGAGAGCTGAGGGTTACCAGGCAGGTTGGCAGTTAGGCAGCTATGAGAATTCTGCTGGACCTGCCAGTCAAGAGCCAGAAGGCAGAACATTTCATCTGCCTAGTACCTAGCAGGGAGGTGTCCAAGGTCCTGAAGAGGCAACTCTAAGGTTGAGTGACACTGGGGTATTTAAAGAGCATTTAAAAGGACTGCCATTTAAAGGGACATTTCAAAGGACATTACTTGTACACATGCTAAGGGAACTTTTTTTCCCTTTTTTTTTCAGTCAAAGTGACTGCTAATTTTTCATAGCCTATTTTAAATTACATCTTCTATGTACAATTTTAAATTACATATTCTAACACTGTTCTATCATGGCAGGGGATATGTTGAACACAATAACAATACTGATGATGGTTTATAAAGTTTTTATGTATATTCCCTATTGCTTATTCACAGTGTTTCTTGACATATGTTATGTGTTCTTAAGATTTGATGAAACTGGTTATGGAGTTAACCATGCATAGAATTTGTTCATATTTGCCTCTTGTGTGTTTGGGCTTCATGATTGTGTATAAATATAGATGGTTGTTTTGGGGAACTTTGTGTAAACTTAAAGCTGGTGTTAAATGGATGTGCAGGGATACTGAATTAAAACAAATGATGATTATGATGCAACTCAAAATTGATTTGATGGAACAACAGAGTTTTAAAGAGGGAATGATGAATAATAACTGTACTGGCTGTGGAATAAGAGATGGAACAATGTTTAATACTGTGAAAGAAGGAAAAGCTAAGGTTCAAACTAGATGAGAAAGAGAAGCTGAGGAATTAGATAAGAAATCAGTAACTTTGTTTCCACTATGAGATATGTCATTCATTTCCCCAAATGGGGTGCTACGTCTTAAATCCCACAAACAATTCTGAGCTGCAGAACTTGATGCCATTAAGCACAAGACCCCTCGGTTCTTTGATGAACCAAATAAAGTCATCAGAGAATTCAAAAGGGCAGTCAGAACCTATGACCCCAATAATGCTGATTTTTTTTCTCCTCTTGGAGGAATTATTAACTAAGAGAGAGAGGAATGAGTTCATTGAAGAGACCAGGAATAGTTCTCCATTAACTCCTTGACTGGATCACTATGAGGTATTAGATCTTAACTCAGTGCAAAATTATAGAGCTTTAAAGCAGGCCAGGAAATCAATCATAGAGGTTATGGAGAGGCATTCCCATCATCCTGATGCTTGGTCCAAGTTCAAGAAGGTTAGGCAGAACTTTGATGAAACTCCTACTAGTTTTCTAGACCATCTCACAGAAGCAGCTGAGTTACAGCTAGGGTTGGATGTGATGGCAGAAGAGATCATTGCTCACATCAAGCGGCTGTTTGTGAACAATGCTTGTTCAGTGGTACAAAAATTCTTTAAAGCAGATTGTCCAGATTGGGAGTTGATGACTCTAGAGGAGCTCAAAAGGAAAGCCACATAAGTTTATGCAGCGGACAAAGATAAGGCTACTGAGGATAAGGACACCATAATAGAAGATCTGAGAAAGCAATTGAGAGAAGCCAGTAATAGAGCTAAAGATAAGAGATCAAGGAAGTAAAAGCCGTGGCAGCCTTAAGATCAGTACAGCCAAGAGAACAGTAAGAACCAAGGGAAAGGAGATCAGGTCCCCAGAGGTGTTATCTTTGTAACAAGATTGGACATTTTATAAGGGACTGTAGATACAGAGGACAGTTTTCCAGGCAGATTAATAGGATACAATTGATACAATAATGGATATAGACAGAATAATGGTTGGAATAATAACAATAATTACCAGAGACAAAGCAATGTTGATAGAGCCCAAGTCCCTGATCTGAATATGATGCAAGAGTGGGTCAGATCAGGAGATAAGCCAAAATATAGCCAAGTGCTGAGTGGTCAGAAGGGCAAAAAGTACTTAGTACAGTGTCTGGCACCTCGTAGGCACTCCATAAATGTTTATTCCCCTCCTCCCTTCCTTTTAATGTCTGAGTGAAGAGCAGATAGTTGAATATCCATTGGGATATGTTGGGTTTTTGTTTTTTGAATATACAAGGAATCCAATTTTATTGTACTTTAAGGTTTGCAATGCTCTTAGCCATCTCACCTCATTGATCCTCACAAAACCTAGTGGCAGCTAGGTGGGTGACACAAAGTTGACATAGGAGTTAAGAAGACTTGTGCTTGGGATAGCTGGGTGGCTCAGTGGATAGAGAGCCAAGCCTGAAGATGGGAGATCTTGGGTTCACATTTGACCTCAGTACTTCCTTAGTGTGTGACCCTGGGCAAGTTACTAAATGCAACTGCCTAGCCCTTATCCTTCTGCCTTAGTGTCAGTTTTAAGATAGAAGAAAATAGTTTTAAAAAAAGAAGAAGACTTGAGCTCAAATGCTGCCTTAGACACTTACCAGTTTTATGACTCTTATAATAATAGTACCTACCTCCTAGGTTTGTTGAGAGGATAAAATGAGAGAATATTTGTTAAACACTTTATGAAAACCTTAGAGTTCTACATCCATGCTAGCTATTTATTTTAGGTGCTATTGTTTCCCCCACTTTACAGATGAGGAAAGTGCTTGCTGAGGGTCACTTGGCTAGGAAGAATCTGAGGTGGGATTCACACTCAGGCATTCCTGATTCCAAGCACAGCCCTCTGTCTCCACCATGCCACCTTTCTGCCTCTTAGAGCAGTTGATGGGAAGGACAGGCCTCAGGACCAAGACGAATTCAAGATTTTGGACAATCTGAGGGACTAGTGAGATATCCAGGTTTAACTAACCAATAAGGGTGATTGGAAGTACACATCTGGTGTGTTTACTGAAGCTTATTTTCTATAGCTGGATATATAGATTTGACATCATCTAAATTGAGGGTAGATTGGAATCGATGGCAAGGAAATGCAACTTCCAAAGAACAAATCATGGAAAGAAGGAAAGAGAGAGAAGAGAAATTTCTGCTTAAGAATTTATAGATACAGCCTTAATTAGATCCTGAAATAGACAATCCTTTTAACCAAAATTCTTCTCAATATCAATTCTCTTTGTATGTTTTTCTTCAATTTTATTCCTGTGCTTTGTTTTTAAAGACAGTTCATGATCTTATGGGAAATGCTGTGCAACCTTTGCTGACTTCAGTGGGAGATTCAATAGAGGCCATAATCATCACTATGCATCAGGAAGATTTTTCTGGGTAATTACTTGTTATTAAAATCTGTACGTATTATAGATTGCTTTCTGCCACAGTCCTTATCACTTCATGCCTAGACTATTAAAACAGTCTCTTTAACTGGTCTCAAATGCTCATCTCTCTCCTTACTAGAGTCCAATTGGCATACTACTGCTCAGTTAACTTTTTTCTCATTTAATATTTGTCATGCTGCTCTTCTAATTAAGAACTGAAAATGACTCCCTATCTTTATCAGATTAAGTTTGGAGTTTTCATTGTGGCATTCAAGGTCTTCTCCTGAGTAGTCTTCTTTTTCTTTTTCCTTTCTTTTCTTTTCTTTTTTTTTTTTGAGAGAGACAAAAGTTGTTTTGTTTTCTTCTTTCTTTAGGACACAAAATTGTGTTGGGAGATTTAACACACTGAAAGAGTGTTAAATAAGTAAAAACCAATGCTCATATGAAACCCAAGTTTTTCTTTCTCTTTCCCCCCTCAGTGGCTTTTCATTTTTTTAAAATTATATTTGTTCCAGATTACATGTAGATACAATATTTAATAATCATTTTCTTTTCTTTTTTTTAAACCTTTAACTTCTGTGTATTGACTCATAGGTGGAAGAGTGGTAAGGGTGGGCAATAGGAGTCAAGTGACTTGCCCAGGGTCACACAGCTGGGAAGTGTCTGAGGCCAGATTTGAACCTAGGACCTCCCATCTCTTTCAACCAGTGTCTTTCTTGCTCCATGTCAATACAAATCTTGCATTTGCTTTAAATCCTAGACCAAGAGTCACATGTCCTGTGATACCTTCTTGGACTAATGCCAGTCCATAATGTCCTTTCTCAAAGTCCTTTCTCTGAATCCATTTGGTGATTTTGTCTTTAAAATGCCACCTGTATTTTGTACTGTCTTATACTGTTTCCTATTATTTTACATACACACATACACATACATACATATATATGTATAACATATATATAAAACGTGTGTATGAATACATATATATCTTAATTCAATTTTAAGTTCTTAGAGGAACCACAGCAAGCAGTACCTTTTAGACCTTAGTAGGCTCATAAATGTTTATAGATAAAGTAATTTAAAACTTAAAACTGGCTAAGACACTATCAGCAGGCAATTTGGAAATTTTCTTAGCAAATACAAAGTACAATTTTTTAATTCAGTCCCATTTTTGAGATGTATGCAAAGCATGTTTTCTTCTCCTGAGGCTTGAGTTAACTAACCTGCTCAAAATCAGTTTTCCATAAATTCACTGAATTTCATTATCTCTACCACATTGCTTCTTTTTTCATTGTAAGAAAGGATTTCGGCTTAGGTTGCTCAGGAGGTTAGATCTGATGGGCCTTGGTTCCTTCCAATTTGGAGACTGGGTGAGACTTTTCTGTGCACATTTATTAACTGCCTGCTATGTGAAGGACATCATCTTAGGTACTTGGGAAAATATAATATTCAGATGAGAGTCAGGCCTTGGCCTTGTAGAACTTTCAGTTTTATAAAGGTTTAAGGCACAAATGCAAATCTGTGTTATATTCGATAGTATTACAGATAAGTACATTAAAATTAAAGAAATTAAACAAAATTATTTTAAATGATTCTTTTAAATGAGATTTTCAAAACAAGGTAACACTATATTAGTTTGACAGCCATTTGACTAATGGAGGAAAGTTGATTTTATCATAATCCTTTAATTTTTTTCAAATAATTTCTTGTTTCATGTGATAATAGTTTATATATATATATATATAGTATGTCAAGGTTTGCAAAGCACTTTACCTATTTTATACCTTTTGGTCCTCTCAGCAACACTGTGATGTAAGTGCTTTTATTATATCTATTTTATGGATGAGGAAACCGAGACTCACAGAACTTAAATAACTTACTCTGGGTCATACAACTATTAAGTGTCGCAGGCAATATTTGGACTCGGGTCTTCCTGACTCTTTGGACAGGCTTCTAGTCACCACCTAGTTAGGTACCTCTGTCTTTTTTTTATTTTGAATATTTTCTCCTAGTTACATATTTCATGTTCTTTCCCTCTCCCCCAAGCCCCCCTAACCTCCTTTAGCCAACACACAATTCCACTGGGTTTTACATGTATCATTGATCAAGACCTAATTCCATATTATTGATAGTTGGACTAGAGTTATAATTTAGTGTCTACATCCCCAATAATATCCCCAACAGCCCATGTGTTCAAGCAGTTGTTTTTCTTCTGTGTTTCTCCTCCCACAGTTCTTCCTGTGAATGTGGCTAGTTTTCTTTCTCCTAAGTCCCTCAGCCTTGCTCTGGATCCTTACATTGCTTCTAGTAGAGAAGTCCATTATGTTTGATTGTAACACAGTGTATCGGCCCCTGTGTACAATGTTCTCCTGGATCTGCTCCTTTCACTCTGCATCAATTCCTGGAGGCCATTCCAGTTCACATGGAATTCTTCCAGTTCTTTATTCTTTTGAGCACAATAGTATTCCATCACCAACAGATACTACAGTTTGTTCGGCCATTCCCCAATCGAAGGACATCCTCTCATTAATTTTTTGCCACCATAAAGAGCGCGGCTATAAATATTTTTGTACAAGTCTTTTTCCTTATTATCTCTTCCGGGTATGATCCAAGCAGTGTTATGGATAGTCTTTAAAGGCCGATAGTCTTTTAAAGCTCTTTGAGCATAGTTCCAAATTGCCATCCAGAATGGCTGGATCAGTTCACAACTCCACCAGCAATGCATTAATGTCCCAATTTTGCCACATCCATTCCAACATTCATTACTCTCCCTTGCTGTCATTTTAGGCAATCTGGTAGGTGATACCTCAGAGTTGTTTTGATTTACATTTCTCTAATTATTAGACATTTAGAACACTTTCTCATGTGCATATTGATAGTTTTGATTTCTTTATCTGAGAATTGCCTACTCATGTCTCTTGCCCATTTATCAATTGGGAGATGGTTTGATTTTTTGTAAAATTGATTTAGCTCCTTGTATATTTGAGTGATTAGACCTTTATCTGACTTTTTTGTTATAAAGATTTTTTCCCAATTTGTTGTTTCCCTTCTAATTATGGTAGCATTGGTTTTGTCTTTACAAAAACATTTTAGTTTAATGTAGTCAAAATTATTTATTTTACATTTTGTGATTTTTTTCTAACTCTTGCTTGATTTTAAAATCTTTCCCTTCCCATAGATCTGACAAGTAGACTATTCTGTGCTCACTCAATTTACCTATAGTTTCCTTCTTTATATTCAAGTCATTCACCCATTCTGAGTTTATCTTGGTATAGGGTGTGAGATGTTGATCTAGGCCCAATCTCTCCCATATTGTTTTCCAATTTTCCCCGCAATTTTTGTCAAATAGCAGGGTTTTATCCCAAAAGCTGGATTCTTTAGGTTTATCAAAAACTGTCTTGCTGAGGTCGCTTACCCCTAGTCTATTCCACTGATCTCCTTTCTGTCTCTTTGCCAGTACCATATTGTTTTGATGACTACTGCTTTGAAGTACAGTTTAAGATCTGGTACTGCTAGGCCACTTTCCTTATTTCCCTTGATATTCTTGGTCTTTGTTCTTCCAAATGAACTTTGTTATAGTTTTTTTTTCTAATTCAGTAAAAAAGTTTTTTGGTAGTTTGATAGGTATGGCACTAAATAGGTAAACTAATTTTGGTAGGGTGGTCATTTTTATTATGTTATCTCGTCCTACTCATGAGCAATCAATGTTTTTCCAATCGTTTAGATTTGGTTTTAATTGTTTGGAAAGTGTTTTGTAGTTGGGGTCATATAAGTCCTGTGTTTGTTTTGGTAGATAGATTCCTAAGTATTTTATATTGTCTAGGGTGATTTTAAATAGTGTTTCTCTTTCTACCTCTTGCTGCTGTGATGTGTATTTGGAAATATATAGAAATGCTGATGATTTGTGTGCATTTATTTTGTACCCTGCAACTTTGCTAAAATTGTTGATTATTTCTACTAGCTTTTAGTTGATTCTCTAGGATTTTTTAAGTAGACCATCATATCACTGCAAAGAGTGATAGCTTAGTCTCCTCATTGCCTATTTTAATACCTTCAATTTCTTTTTCTTCTCTAATTGCTAATGTTTCTAGTACAATGTTGAATAATAGAGGTGATAATGGGCATCCTTGTTTCATGTCTGATCTTATTGGAAAGGCTTCTAATTTATCCTCATTGCAAATGATGCTTGTTGATGGCTTTACATATATATACTGTTTATTATTTTTAGGAAAGGTCCTTCTATTCCTATACTTTCCAGGGTTTTCAATAGGAATGGGTGTAGTATTTTGTCTAAGGCTTTTTCAGCATCTATTGAGATAATCATGTGATTTTTGTTTGTTAGCTTGTTGATATGATCAATTATGTGGATGGTTTTCCTAATGTTGAACCATCCTTGCATTCCTGGTATAAATCCTACCTGATCATAATGAATAACCCTTGTGATCACTCGCTGGAGTCTTTTTGCTAGTATTCTATTTAAGATTTTTGCATCTATGTTCATTAGGGAGATTGGTCTGTAGTTTTCTTTCTCTGTTTTTGATCTACCTGGTTTTGGAATCAGTACCATATTTGTGTCATAAAAGGAATTTGGTAGGACTCCTTTTTTGTTTATTATATCAAATAATTTGTATAGTATTGGGATTAGTTCTTTGAATGCTTAATAGAATTCACTTGTGAATCCATCAGGCCCTGGCGATTTTTTCTTAGGAAGTTCTTTGATGGCTTGTTCAATTTCTTTTTCTGATGTTGGACTATTTAAGTATTCTATTTCTTCTGCTGTTAATCTAGGCAATTTATATTTTTGTAAATATTTATCCATATCACCTACATTGCTATATTTATTGCCATATAATTGGGCAAAATAGTTTTTAATGATTGCCTTAATTTCCTCTTCATTAGAGGTGAGGTTTCCTTTTTCATCTTTGATACTGTCAATTTGGTTTTCTTCTTTCCTTTTTTTTTTCTTAGATTGACCAGTACTTTGTCTATTTTATCTGCTTTTACAAAATACCAGCTTCTAGTCTTATTTATTAATTCAATAGTTCTTTTACTTTTGATTTTATTAATTTCTCCCTTGATTTTTAGTATTTCTAATTTAGTTTTCATATGGGGATTTTAAAAATTTGTTTGCTTTCTAGTTTTTTAAGTTGCATGTCCAATTCATTAATCTCTGCCCTCCCTAATTTGTTAATATATGCACTCAAGGATATAAATTTCCCCCTGAGTACTGCCTTGGCTGCATCCCACAGAGTATGGTTGGATGTCTCCTCATTGTCATTCTCTTCAATGAAATTATTGATTGTTTTTATGATTTCTTCTTTTACTGGTTTTGGAGAATCATATTATTTAATTTCCAATTAGTTTTAGGTTTACCTCTCCATGTATTCTTACTTATAACTATTTTTATTGCATTATGATCTGATAAGGTTGAATTTATTATTTCTGCTTTTTTGCATTTCTTTGCCATGTTTCTGTGCCCTAGTACATGGTCTATCTTCATGAATGTTCCATGTGCTGCTGAAAAGAAGTTGTATTCCTTTTTGTACCTATTTATTTTTCTCCATATATCTATTAACTCTAATTTTTCTAGGATTTCATTCACCTCTCTTATCGCTTTCTTATTTGTTTTTTCGTTTGATTTATCTAGGTCTGGTAGGGGAAGGTTAAGGTCACCCACTAGTATAGTTTTGCTATCTGTTTTGTCCTTGAGTTCCACTAGCTTCTCCTTTAGAAATTTGGATGTTATACCATTTGGCGCATACATGTTGAGTACCGATATTTCTTCATTATTTATACTGCTTTTTATTAGGATGTAATTACCTTCTCTATCTCTTTTAACCAGTTCTGTTTTTACTTTGGCTCTGTCAGAGATCATGATGGCAACCCCTGCCTTCTTTTTCTCATTTGAAGCCCAATCAATTTTTCTCCATCCTTTCATTTTTACTCTATGTATGTCTACCTGTCTCATGTGTGTTTCTTGTAGACAACATATGCTGGATTTGGTTTCTAATCCACTCTGCTATTTGCTTCCGTTTTATGGGTGAGTTCATCCCATTCACATTCAGAGTTATAATTATCAACTGTGATTTGATTCTCTCTCTTATTCCTGTCCTTTCTTCTTTCACTGTTCCCTTCTATACCAGTGTTCTGTTTTTAATCAGTTGCCCTAATCCCTTCCCTTGTTGTACTTCCCTTTCTCCCCCCCTCCCTTCATAGTCCCCTCTTATTGTTCTTTAAAGCTATGCCGTGCTCCCCCCCCCCCAAGCCCTCTCCCTTTCTAGTATTGCTTTCCTCCCCACCAGTCCGTTTGTTACCCTCCTACTTTTCTATAGGGCAGGAATCAGTTCTTTGCCCCAATGGATCTGATTGTTCTTCCCTCTTTAAGTTAATTTCAATGCACTTATGAATTAAAAATATTTCCTTTCTCCAACTTCTTTATACTTCCATTGTATTGGTCTTCTCCCCTGTTCACCCCATGTACTTCTTTATGAAATATAAATTTACTCCATTTTGTCTGTTTTCCCCTTTCTCTTAATATTATCTTTTTTTACCTCTAGTTTTGTGTGTGTGTGTATATATATAAAAGATATATATATACATATATTTTGACATTTCATCCTATACAGTTTGTCCCTGTTCCCTCTAATTATACTTCTTCTATCTACCCTGTTGGTAATAACCATTTTTAAGAGCTATCAATATTTTCTTTTCTTATAGGAATATGTCAATTGAGCTTAATGGGTCCCTTAAAGAAAAAGTTTTTTTGTTTTTTGTTTTGTTTTGTTCCCCCCCCCCCACTCTCTTAATTACCTTATGGTCATTCTCTTGTGTTCTGTGTTTGAGAAGCAAACTCTGCTTAAGTCCGGTTTTTTCTTTATGAATGCTTGGAAGTCTTCGATTTTGTTGAATGACCATACTTTTCCCTGCAAGAATGTAGTCAGTTTTGCTGGATAGTTAATTCTTTGTTGTAGACCTAGCTCTCTTGCTTTATGGAATATTGTATTCCATGCCTTCCTGTCCTTCAATGTAGATGCATCCAGATTCTGTGTTATCCTAACTGTGTTTCCCTAGTATCTGAATGACTTCTTAGCAGCTTGTAATATTTTTTTCCTTGGTCTGGTAGTTTTTGAATTTCGCTATAATATTTCTGGAAGTTGTTAGCTGTGGATTAAATGTAGAAGGTGATCTGTGTATTCTTTCTATTTCCACTTTTCCCTCTTGTTAGAGAATGTCAGGAAAGTTCTCTTGTGTAATTTCCTGTAGGATGATGTTCAAACTTTTCCTTTTGTTGTGATGTTCTGGCAGACCAATAATCCTTAAGTTGTCTCTTCGAGATCTGTTTTCCTGATCTATGGTTGTGTCAATGAGATGTTTCATATTTTCCTCAAATTTTTCATTTTTTAAATTTTGTTTCATGTATTCTTGCTGCCTTGTGAAGTCATTCGCTTTTAGTTGTTGAATTCTAATTTTTAAAGACTGAATTTCATCCCTGGCTTTTTGCTTATCCTTCTACTTCTGGTCTGCTTTTCTTTGTAGATCATCTTTTGCCTTCTTTGCTTCATTTTTCAGCTGGTCAATTTGGGCTTTTAAGACATTATTTTCTTGGTTTAGATCATGTATGTCCTTTTCCCAAATGTCTTCAGCCTCTGTTGATTGTTTCCTGAGTTCTTGAGTTATTTGGATTTTGAGTTCTTGAGTTAATTGAATTGAAAGTTCTTCCAAAGCCTGTGTCCATTTCACTGAATTTTCTATGTTTTTCTTGGTGTTCCTTTATCTTCTTCTGATCCATTTGCTTTTTGTTCAATTTCTGGATAAAGGCTGTTGATTGTGGTTTCTTTTTTCTTTCCCTGTTGTTTACTCATGTTTTTTCCTTTTCTCTCCTGTAATTGGCTGTAATCTTGATCCTCTAATCATATTTTTGGGTTTGGGCTATTCAGCCCTGGGAGCTTCTTCTCTGTTTTGTTGATTAATTAGGTTAGTGGGACCTGAGGCCAGATATTCCCCAGCTGGTGGTAAAAGCTAATGAAGTGAATTCAGCTACTTTCCTTCTAGTCTGTGGGGGAGGGTTGTTGGAGATTCCCTGCCCTCTGAAGACTTCTTGTCTGTTGTATTGATAGGATTAAGTCTGGGTGTGGTTGATCTACACTGCTCCAAGTACCCTGAGGTCAAAGCCTCAAGAGAAGGGGTAGAGGGTAGACCAAGATGGAGGGTATGTTCACCCTCTCTGTCTTTCTCCCACAGCAGCTTCCCTGCTGTCTGTAATCAAAGCCTTGAATTTGGCACAGCTGTGTCAGCGAAGCACTCTCTTGGACTAGTGGCCCAGCCCACTCAGGGATTCCAGTATCCGCTGGAGACTCAGCACATTAGATGGAGGAGGGAATCTGAGATCTTCCTCCTTTCTTTCCCCTCCCACCTGAGAGTTCCAAAGAATTCAGGCTTTTTTTTCCCTCTCCCCCCTACCTTTTAAGTTGGATTCAGCTAGAGGATCCCCCAACTCTGTTGTGTTGTTAGATTTGGTTTTCTGTTCCCTCGTAGCCCTTTATCCTTGATTGGTGGTGAAGGGCTCTATGGAGGTTTGGAGCCTTCCTGCTTCTATGCCCCCATCTTCCCAGAATCCCCTGGATACATACCTGCTATTTCCTTTTAAACCAGTGGTTTGTTTTAAATCAATCCCCCTCGTCCCTTCCCTTTCCTTTACTACCCTTTCCACCCCCTCCCTTCCCCTCTTATTATTTTTTAAGGCCTAATGAATTCCCTCCCCTCTCTCTTCCCCTCCCTTTAAGAACTCCCCACCCCACTGCCCTCCTTGGTTTATCCCTTCTGACTTTATCTGTAGGATTAGATAGAATTTGATATCCTAATGGATCTAGCCACTCTTCCCTCTCAGAATTAATTCCACTGAGAGTAAGGTTTAAGTATTTCCTTTTACGCTCTCTTCCTCTCCTTATAATAGTATTCCACCCCTCCCCTTCCCATGCCATATTTGTGTGGTATAGATTATCCTATTTTTCTTATTCCTTCAAGTAACTCTTGGTGCCATCTTCTATTCCTCTCCCCCCCCCACGCATACTTTTCCCCCCATATCATCTTAGACCATTTAGTACTCCAACCTCTCCTTATTACTAATTCTTCTAATTACTATAATAGTGAGTACAATTTTTTAGAATTACACATAACATTTCTCCATATAGAAATACAAATAATTTGATCTTATTGAAGCCCTTGAAGAAGGCAATTTAAAGGTAAGAGTTTTCTTTCTTTCTCCTCTCTTTCTGATTTGCCTTTTCATGTTTCTTTTGGTTTTTGTGGTTGGATATCAAACTTTCCATTGAGTCCTGGTATTTTCTGTGCAAATGCTTGGAAATCTTCTATCTTGTTGAATGCCCAAACTTTCCCCTGGAAGTATATAGTCAGTTTTGATGGGTAGGTGATCCTTGGTTGTAGACCCAATTCTCTTGCCTTTCTGAATATCATATTCCAAGCCTTGCAGTCTGGAGTTTTGGTAGGTATCATACATCCATCAGTAACATGTTGCAACACAATATAGCAAAGGAACAACATAACAAATCAGATACATAAAACACAAACATGTTAGGATACATTGTGTTCCTTATGGAATGAGACAATGTATAATACTAACAAAATTAGAATTATCTATAGGATAAGTAAGTACTAACAAAAGATAGTTAGTTACTAATAAAGATTAGCTAGTTATTTAGATAGCTGTAGCTAGACTAATACACTAATATCTTAGGGTTAGTTTAGAATAGTTTAGTGAAATAGATATGGTATTAGATTAGGTTAGAGGATAAGATAAGGTACTAATGTACATTACAGTGCAGATGCAACAGATATAACAAAATTGCATTACATGAAGAACATATAAAATACTACAGATCACATATCACAAATAATGTAAATAGTTCTGTAAATAGTATGTGTATATTGTAAATTGTATTGTTGTGTAAGTATTGTATATATGTAAAGGGTGTACATATGTATATTTGATATGTATATATTATGTGTATATACATGTATATATGTATATCGTACATGTGTATATTGTGTATATATTGTATGTATATGTCATATGTATGTATGTGTATAAATGTAAATTCTGTGAATACTTTGATATAATTGAGTTGCAAACATTTAAATGTAATTTGCATAAGGGAGTTTAATGTTTTGTTATAATTTTGATGTAAAGACTTATGCACTATTGTGTTAAAATGTATTTTTCCAAAATGGTTTGCATTTATTAGTTGGTAGGATATTTCTGTATTAGAATAGGAGTTATGTTTGATGTTTGTTTTGACTTTTGTGTTGGTATTTCATATTTGCTGTTGATTTTGTTGGAAATTTTGCATTGTTACTTGTTTTCTGCTTTGAACTATGTAAGTGTTCAATGTATTTATCTTTTTACCTTTCCTTGTTGAAATCCCTAGTGTAGGGTAGAGTAGGATAGTGTTAGATAGAATAGAGTTAGTGTAGGTTGTTTGTTATTTTGGGTTAGAATTTTAGTTTAGTTTGTAGTGCACAAATACCAAAATTTTGGTAATTTTGGCTTTGTGCAAAGGGGGGAACTGTTATAAGTAAGATTAGATTAGCTGGTTATTAGGTATTGATTATGTATTGATTAGGAAGTACCTAGCAGGAAGGAGCTGGAGCTGGGAATTCCAGGATGGAATGAGGGAGGAGGAAGTCTGTGTGTGTTCTGAGTGTGGACTCCATTAGTGGTGGGTAAAACTGTTGCCAGCCTGGGAGACGTTAGAGCAAAGGACGCCCTGCTTCCTGATTTCCCTTGGGATCCTGTGTGGTGTGGCATCTAGGGAAAGGACAAATCTACAGAGCCAAGAGAGGAGGAGAAGTTTGAAAACTGGAGGACAGTGCTTCAAGAAGAACTCTCTCTACTTGGTACCTGAGATCATCTTGACTCCTAGCATCCAGAGATCATCAGTGGATTGCAGTGAGACTCCAAAAGCCACAAAAGCCCTAGCTGTACTCAAGCCTGGCAGGTTCCAGGTTTAAGGCAGAAACCCAGAGACTCCATTTATAGCTCCTTGGGCCCTGTTAGTTTAGATCACTTAGATAAGAGTAGAATAAGTCCTCCCATTGCCCTGTGGTTTTTTCCCTTAGATTTTAAGTATAGAAATCCTTTCCCACCTTTTAGTCTAACATAATTAAAAGCTGTTAACTCCCTTTTACCTTGTTAGCCTGTTACTATACTCTGGTCTAGTGGAAGCTGGGTGACAGTTAAGATCAACTGCCATTCCTGTGGTAATCCATTAAAACTCTGGTCTCTTCACCCTGATCCAGTCTCTCATAAATCCTAGAGTGTATTCCCACAAACCACTTAGTTTATTGTAATATCCCTGGTGACCCCATTACCTTACTTATATTTTCCTACAGTAGTGTGGAGGCTGCCAGATCCTATGTAATCCTGATTGATGTTCCTTATATCTGAATTGTCTCTTTCTGGCTTCTTGTAATATTTTCTCCTTAACTTGGAAGCTTTTGAATTTGGCTATTACATTCCTGGGAGTTGTCTTCTAAGGATTTAGTGTAGAGGTGATCTATGGATCCTTTCAATGTCTCAAGAGGGCAACTCTTGTTCAAGGACATCGGGGCAGTTTTTTTGGATAATTTCTTGTAATATGATATCTAGGTTTCTATTTGTCTCTGATTTTTCCAGAAGACCAATAATTCTCAAGTTGTCTCTTCTAGACCTGTTTTCTTGATCTATTAACTTCTCATTGAGATATTTCATGTTTCCTTCCATTTTGTCAGTCTTTTGACTTTGCTTTATTAATTCTTGTTGTCTTGTGAGATCATTGGCTTCTAATAGCCCAATTCTAGCCTTTAGAGACTGGTTTTCGGCTATAATCTTTTGGTTTTCCTTTTCAATCTGGTCTATCTGGCTCTTCAAGGCTTCCAGCTGGTCATTTCTGGTCCTCAGTTTGCTTATCAATTAATTTGATTTCTGAGCCTCACTTTCCAATTGTGAAATTCTGCCTTTTAAACTGTTATTTTCTTGCCAGGTCTCTTCCATCTTTCTCATGATCTCAGATTTGAACTCTTCAAGATCTTGTGACCCACTTTCATTTTTTTGGGAGGGTTTGGATGTCTTTAATTGTCCTCTGTTTTCTGGGTTTTTTCTGTGCAGAAGTTATCAAGTGTTAGAGTTTTTTCTTGGGCCTTGCTTGGCATCATTATGCTTTATCCACCAAAAGTCTGAGTAAGGCAATCTGGTTCTCTTTGTATGGAGTTAGGGAACAGTTTTTGCCTTGGGCTATTTTGTGGGTCTCCTGGCTTCTCTGGGGACCCTCCTGGGGTCTCTGGTCTAGCTATTTTCAGGGTCAAGCCCAGAGCCCAGAACTTGGCCCACACTTGCTCCTCCACCTGAGGTTTTCCCCTGAGTCTGAGCAAGCTGCCACTGTCTCTCTCAACCCCACTCCAGTGCCCAAGGTCTGAGCTTTCCAGCCTCCTGGGTCTCTGGTCTTGCTGTTCTCAGGGGCAAGCTCCTAGTGGTGCCAGTTAGCTGCCAAGGAGCTTGATTTTGTACCCCCGTTTGCTCTAACTCTGGAGCATAGCCTCTGACTCTGGTACTGTGGGTGGAGTGGGGGAGGGTTGATCTGCTCATGTTTTGATGGGAGCTATTTCCCCCCCAATAGCATGGAAGTGCCCAAATCCCATGTACCTTCGATACTGCACCCTATTGTGGAGTCCCTTCTTTCATCTAGATTTGTTTTTTGTCCTTTGGAGGTACGCCATATTGATTGGTAAGGACAGAAAATCACCCTACTTCTACTCTGCAGCCATCTTAACCCGAAATCACCTCTGTCTTTTTAAGAACAATCAGAAGTAGAAAAAGGCTAAATTATTTTTTAACAAATAGAAATATCTTAAAATTTTGTTTGAGATAAAGAGCTAGAATCCTAATCCCTTGAGCATGGTAAAAAACTGGGTCACCTAAAATTTCCCAGTCAAACTAATCAGGAAAGTCTGCTAAGAATGAGGCTAAAAACTGATTGTTTTCTAAGAGGATGTTCATGTACTTGCTGATATGAGGCTATTTGCTGGTGTGCAATTATTACTTTGCTGTGTCCTGCACAAATAGAAGTTAGCAGCTATGAACCAATTTCCCAAATGAGCTCATTACTAGGATGATTTTTAAATGTAGGTTTAGGATACCGTGAAGAAATCCCATTCAAGCAGAAAGCACTCTGCTTTTGTTATCAATACTCTATTTATTCATGCAGGCATGAGCCATTTAGGGATGACAGGACACAGTTAGTTATATGCTCTATAGGTGAAGAAACTTCAAGCTGAAAGGAGCTTCACGAAGGTCTTTGAGGCCAGTTGGGTGTCTCCAGTTGGGACACTGCCTACGAGACTCAAGAGTGATGGCTGCTTGCTGCTTATGTTCCCAGAAGTTTTCTGTTACAGAGATTCTTTACAGGACTTGCTTTTGGAATGAAAGTTGCTGCCCTCCAAACCATCCAGAAGCATAGAATCCTCAGAACTTGCACAAACTCTCTTGTAGAATGATTATGGAATGTAAATGTAAGCACCCTCTTTTTTTGTGCCTACAGCCTATGTTTGTGGAATGTGGCATTTGTCATGCCTCTCTTCTATTTACAATTGGCCCTGTCCAAGTGTGTAAAGCAAAGCACACTTTCTCTGAGTGCTGGGTGCCAGGCTGGGACTGCAAGCCTTTTTTCTGTCCATCATTTCTCATCTGGCTAGCCTGGAAATCATGATCTCCAGAAGAAATCAATTCTGAAACTCATCTCTCTTCGCTACCTCCTTCCCTTGGTTAAAGAAGATGAGGGGTAGACATCTGGGAGCTCCTCCTTGACCCTCTGTTTAAAGAGAGCAAACAAGGATTTCATGTCTTCATTTTCTACCCAGCTTACCTTCTGGATTTCATGATCTTTAGAAGCAGCATTCAGCAAGAGGAAGTCAGCTCTGAAGCCCACACCTCTTCATGTCATTTCCCACCCCCTGCTGCAGAACTTCATTTATGTGTTGTCTCCCCTATTTGATAGTGAGTTCCTTGGGATCTAGGACTCTCATACCTTTCTTTGATTCCCAGCACTTAGCATCATAGAAGGCATTTATTAACTATAGATAAAATGCATTGTTTTAAATAGTCCTGTGCTCTAACCTACTTATGGTTGCCACACCTTGGCAGAACATATGCCCTTTGAGGTATCTATAGCCAATCTGTTCTTGGTAAACATAGCAGAGTAGAAATGTAGTGTTTTCCAGTACACTAAGGTTTTGTTTCCACCTCTGTCCAAAAAAAAATTCTGCATATGTTTGATGAATGCTAAAATTCCTTTATCAGGGGTCAAAACTTTTACTTCACAGACTTAAAATTGTTGGCTAAAGTAATGTATTGATGACAGCAAATTCACACTAAAATCTACACATATCTGAAATTGTCTCATGCTTTATCTCCAGTCCATCACCATACCAAGAAGTGAGAAACATTCATT
The DNA here is from genome assembly GCF_016433145.1 of Gracilinanus agilis. NCBI lineage: Eukaryota > Metazoa > Chordata > Mammalia > Didelphimorphia > Didelphidae > Gracilinanus > Gracilinanus agilis. The sequence goes on from NC_058134.1 coordinate 150,544,567, forward strand.
ATTGCCATGACTTATATGTTGATTCAAATTAAGGGTTTACCATACTCCTCTGAGTCTGGAGGGGAAACGTGTATTCCATGTGTGTGTTGTTATTTCAATAATTTCATGGTCAGAATTCTAGACAGAAGATGTTAGTAGAAGAGCTGTGCTATTTTTGCCAAAGACTTATTTGGGATAGGCAGTATTTGCTTGGCAAAGTATAAAATGCTATTCCACCATCCATTATTGATGCATTTTCTTACCAGTAGAAAGTTGGGATTGAAAATTATACGGCTGGCATTTCCTTGAGAGGTCATCTAGTGAGCACTGCACTTAAATCATCCAAGACAGATGATTGTCTCTCTCATTCTAAATAGTCTTCAGACAAATGTGTCCTATAACTTTCTCCAATAATCTTTTTAGTGTCAGAAGGAAGATTTTTAAATAATTGGACCAGGACAGTATTTTATACTTCCTCAACTCCTAGCAGTAATAAAATCAACCATTTGCATCATTAAAGAAATAATCATAAGAAAAGAAAAAATGAGAGAATGTCAGTTCAGGGCATTATCTTTCTCTCTAAAACATTCTCCTTTTCCAAACATCCCTGTTTCTGTTGAAGGAACCACCATTTTTCTGTCTCCTGGGTTTATAATCTCCCTGCTATCTTTGACTCCTCATTTTCCCTGGCCTCACAATCCAGTTTGTTGCTAAATCTTGCCACTTCTCTTAAATCTTAAAACGTATCTCTTAAATCCTATTCTTCTCCCCACTCACAGTTACCACCATAGTATCATCACCTTTTGCTGAGACTGTTTGCCTCCTAACTTGTCTCCCTCCTGTCTTATATCTCTCTCCATTCTGGTCCATCCTCTGCCCAGCTGCCAAAGGAATTGTCATTAAGTGCAGACTTAACTGTATCATTCCCCTGTTCAGTAAACTCCAGAGGTTCCCTACTGCCTGTAGGACCAAATACAAACTCCTGTGTTTGTTCTTTAAATTCCTTACCAACCTGATCCTCACCTACCTTTCTAGCCTAGTTTTTCATTACTCCCTTTACTCACAGGTGGTGCTCTTTTCCTCATTTCTGTGTCCTCCCTTCCTGGAATGCAGCCCCTTACCCCTCTGTCTAATCATGGATTCACCCACTTCCTTCATGAGCCAACTCAAGTATTATCTTCTCCCTGAAGCATTGCAAATCCCCACAACTGCAGGTGCCCTCTCTCTCATTTTGTATTTATTGCCTTTGTATTTGTTCTACATGCACTTATCTGTGCAACTGTTGTCTCCTCCAGTGTATCATAAGGCCCTTGACAGTCACAACACTTTTGGAAAAGGGGACCATTCCCCTTCACACCCACCCACCAACCACAAGCCAATTACCACCAAAAGGCAGATACACCCAAGGGTTCTGGAAATAGTCCCATATTCCCACTGGGCTATTGGTCCAACTCCAGCCCACCCCCAAAACCAAGGGAGCAAGCAGTGGGCAGATACAACCCAGCCATTTCTTCTGCAAGTTCATCAGCTCCTGCTTCCTGGGCAGCCTCAGCTACTGAAGACCCAGAAAAGAAGATTCTCACCCTCAAAGTCCTTCGCACTGTCAAATGTTTTGACATCAGAAATAAATGTAGTTTTTTTATGAATGGAAAGGATGTGAAATCAGATACATTGCCATCTGCTCTGCATTTGTAACTCCCCCCATGTGTTGTCTCCACTTGTTAGAACGTGAGCTCCTTGAGAGCAGGGGCTATCTTTCTTTTTGGGGGGTCCCCAATCCTTAGCAGAGTGTTTTGTACATAGCAAGTGCTTATGAATTGGTTTTTTATCTCTCCCTTCCTTTTTTTTTTTTAATTTGTACTTCTACTGCCTAGCACAACACTTAGCATATCTATTTGGTCATTAAGATCATTATGAAATGCTTGCCAGTTGATCGACAGCAGGAATTGAAATAGTTATTCTTTATTTTGCAGATCATTACCTAGCTCGGGGAAGCCAGATGTCCCTTGTTCTCTATACATGAAGGAGCTACAAGGTTTTATTGCCAGAGTGATGAATGACTACTTTAGACACTTTGAATGTTCAGAGTTTGTCTTTGACAACACAGAAGCCATTGCCCAGAGAGCAATTGAACTTTTTGTTCGTAATGCCAGTCTCTTAAGACCACTTGGGGAAGGTGGGAAAATGCGACTTGCTGCTGATTTTGCCCAGGTAAATGGAACAAGACTGATTTTTTTAAATTCAAATTTGAAAATACCGTTCACTCAAGCTTAAGTGTTCTGTCCTAATCTTAATCTTTTTCAGCAAGAGCTAAGATTTCTTAGACATTAATTGATTCTAGAAATCTAATTGTTACAAAAACTGAAGACATTCTTGTGCCAGATATATTTTTATATTTGCATTTTGTAAATTATCATCTTTTTATATTTTAGGGTTAAACTCAGTTGTACATTCATCTTAAGACCCTCATTATCTCTTCTATGTAGCATAGTGCTTGTTTTATTTCTTTGATGCCTCACAATACCAGAACTGATTGATCAGTGTTGCTGGCTAGAAAATACACTTTACCTTAACAATGGGAAGGGAAGGGACTGCCCATTGTCATGCAAGTACAAAGAACTCTCATGTATCTTTGAATCTCAGGAACTGCTCATCATGACAATACCATTTTTAGTTCATTTGAAATGAATAAACAGGAGGCCAGATAAATCCAGTACCTGAGTATTCGATCTCTGACCATTTCTAATGTGGAAAATAATCAGAGGTATAATAGATCTCTTTTTTGGTGACCAGCCTTGAAATAATTACATGATATAAAGGGGAGAAGACATTAAAAAGACAGACTAAGAATAAGTTCACTAGGAAATTGCCTTTTAAAAACTGCCAAAGATTCAACAAGATTTTTGTATTCTTATAAGATTTTTGTATTCTTAGACATTTTAGAGCTTTGCAACCTAATGAAAATTAAGATTCTAGAAATCTAATTGTTACAAAAACTGAAGACATTCTTATGCCAGTAAGTAAGTAGTAAGCAAGTAAGAGGGATAGCAGTAGTAAGTAAGAGGGACAATCACTGACCCCCCTCCCCAGACCTGACCAGTAAAAAAAAAAAATGATAGTAAAGATTTTTGTTAAATCTGTGCCATAGGTAAACTCATCTTTAAGTCTTTAAAAGCTGTTATCTTTACTAGTCTAATCTAAGCAATTTTTCACATGGATTATCCACAATGATTTGCCAGTTTCTCCAGACTTATGAAGAAAATTTTAGTGTTTATTCCCGTGCATATGAGTGCATGTGTTAGTTTGTTATTCCTATAGCAAGAAAGTGAGGCACGGAATGCTTGTGCAGGAATGATTTTCAAATTCAGCCCTCCACTGTACATGATTTACAAAAAGAGAGGCAACCCAGAGCCTCATTTGCAAGGTGCCTGGTTTCCTTGCATATTCATTTGTCCAGCAATTTACCAGTTGCACCTCTAAAATGATAAGCCTGAGGCCATCGTACCACAGAAAATAGGTTTACTTTAGAAAGTAGGACTCTGTAACCCAGGCATTAAATTGAAATGAAATATTGCCTTTTGATTGACACATAAGTGTCTCTTATTGCCTTGAAAGTCATTTTTATAATTTTCTTTTATAGACTATAAATAATCAATAAAAAATAATAAAATTACGTTATCTCTTTTGTACATAGGCACCTGTATCTTTCTCTCTGTAGTTTTGGAACCAGACTTCCTTCAGGTTTAGAGAATTTTGTTTGTGTGGTGTTTGATTAGTGTCCAAACAGGGTCCCCACTAAAATAAAAATGAACCCATGTGTCCAGGGGCCACTTAATCAGGGGCTCCGAGTACACTAAGCCATGCCACAAATTGTTCTCTATTCTCCTTTTTCCCTTCACTTGTCTCCCCCATATTTTCCTTTGTTTTTTCTTTCTTATTTTCTCTCCTCCGGACTCCCTCCCCCATCAGCTCAGACGCATTCCTCTCCAGCTGGTTCTTGCCTTCCCCTTGCTGGAGGCTGTACTTCAGGTCCAATTAGAGTGGGATTCAGGAGGCAGGAGCTGGCTGAAGCCCAAGTGCCCTAGGAGAGGGAGGAAGGGGTCAGTTAGGTTTGTGGGGAAGGGGGTGGGGTGGGGGGCGCCAGGGCTTCCTTTCCTCAGGAGATCGGAAGATGGAGATGATTGCCCTCCACCATCTCCACCACAATCCAGCCACATTCCCAGAACTCCCTGAAATGCTGAGCTCTCAGGTGGGAAGGAAGAGGAATGTCACATGTAAAAACTAGATTGCAGCATTTGTTTTGTCCTTGTTTCTTTCTGGATCGGTTTCCCATTTACCCAGAATGTCCTCTGCTCCTTTCCGTAAGTGTGAAATGAAATGAAGCTCAGCCATTGCCAGCGAGTGCCCCGTCAAGCTTTGGCTTCCATTTCTGTCTGCCTGCGTGTGTTTTGTGCTCAGGTGGTAGCACCGTTCCCTGAAATGTGGCCCAGCTTTCCTACACACAGACCCTCTTTGATTCTCCGAGGGTCCTTGTAGGCCCTTTGGCAGAGGCGGGAGGCTGGAAAGTCCCAGGCTCTGTGGATGCTTGCTGGATGGCATCCCTAATCAGATTCCCGTGTTCATCCCTGTGACCCAGTTTAGAAGCCTCCTGCCATTTGTATTCACTCGCAGAGCCCCATGTAGGTCACAGGCAGGAGAATGACAGATGGAAGTCATGTCCGGACTTAGGAAAGAGCCTTGGCCAATAGTGGCGAGCTTCTCCGGCCCTCGGCTCCTTTCCCCACGGCCTCGTAGCAGCTTTTTTATTTGGAGCTTTTTAATTCAGAAAACCTTTCTGCGGCACAGACTCTGCTCGGCCTCGCTTAGTAGGCCCTGCGAAAGCACGCCAGGAACTGCCTGTGCCTTTGGGCCCCTGCGCTCAGAGCCCTGCCTGGGTGCTTCTTTGAGCTTTCAGCTATTTATTTAGTGCAGAAGTCGGAACGTTTCCCCAAACTACCATTCGGCAGACTAAAAAGACGAATGCTGGGAAAACTTGGACCAGGAACAAAAAGTGAGAAGCTCTTCTCTTCCCTGGCCATCTGACCTCTCCTTAGCTTCCCCATCCATTAAAGGTGAATTAGAAAACGATGGGATTTGGTGGTGGTCATCGAGGCCCTGCCTGTCTCTCACCTGGGAGAGCAGGCGAGGCAGTCGATGTGTGATGGGGGCTGCAGAGCGTGTGGAGGTGTCTGTGCCTTGACAAGAGTGCAAGAGTGGACAAGGACAAGCCCGTCCAGTTAGCTGCCGCTCTGGTTTCTGGACTGCTCCCGGCTGCCCTTATGTAAGCCCCGGGCCACTGGCCTTGCCTGGCCTCCCTCCTCCAAGCTCTTCCCACCGGTGGCTCTCCCCGGGCGGGCTCTTTCCCCCATGGCAGCTGGCTTCCCGATTGTTTATTCTCTGGCTTTGGGAGCAGCTTCTATTTATAGCTTCTCTGGTGCCCTTTAAATATGTGGCTGCCTCTCCCTCACAGAGTGCCTGCATAGACACATTGAAGCGAGGAAGCCAACCCGTCACGCGTTCTGTTCTGTCTTCAGAACAGCGTCAGGCGGGTCTGCCCGGGCGGCAGCCAGCGATGCCCTGCAACCCTCTGGGTCAGGCGTTGGCTGGGGGCTGAGGGGAAGCTGGGCCACTTTCCCTTTGGGGCCACCCCGCCACGAGCCAAAGCTCTCCTGGGCAACGACGTTCCTTCATTTTTAATGGCGCTCCACCGAGAAGAGAATGGTTTGTCTACACCCGGGAGCTTTTTTTATGGACGAAAACTTTTCTAAGATGTAACGTTTTGAAATTGTTCGGTAAAGATTTCTTGTACATCATGATACATTTCACAGCCCTTTGCGCCCAGATCTTCTCACACAGCCATTGGCTCCTTGGCTAACGTTTGCTTCTTAACACTCAGCCCTTGAGGGCTGAGAAAAAGGAGCTGCGGCTCCATCTTCCTTCAGGGCAATTGGAAAAAATGATCCATAAACGATTCCATGGTAAGTGCGTTAGGTCACTGCATCATGTATACCTGCGCACTTTACATGTAACCGTGTAGCACTCATCTTCTTTTGAGATGCCTGAAGCAGAACCCGGAAATGAGACCCCCACAGTCACGCAGATGTCCGCGGAGGGGGGGGGGGCCTCAACCCCGCCCCTCCCCCAATTCCCACAAGGAATGACTTAGATTTGCCCATTGGCTACTCTGGCTCAGGTTCAAAATTAGCTCACAGCTATTTTGTTGTAACTTTGAGTTTCCTTCCATTTTGTTGTTTAATTTTTTTATTCTGCCTTTTTTTTCCTGGCACATATTTTCTTCAGAGTATTCTGTCTTCACACATACACACACACATTCTCTCTCTCTCTCTCTCTCTCTCTCTCTCTCTCTCTCTCTCTCTCTCTCTCACACACACACACACACACACACACACTCCCTTTACCATTCCTGGTGCTTGATTAATTAAAAATAAAATCATTCCTCCAACTAGACTCAGGGAATCATCTGGACTTGGAGGATGTAGAGAGTTTTTAGTTGTCCATGCTGAAGCTACTAGACTGCAACAATGAGGGGAAATGATTGTTTGGGGGCAGAGCTGGGTAGGTCAGTGATTGAGAGCCAGGCCTGGAGACGGGAGGTCCTGGGTTCAAATCTAACCTCGGACACTTCCCAGGTATGAGACCCTGGGCAAGTCACTTGACCCCCCAGTATTAATTCTAAGACAGAAGGTAAGGGTTAAAAAAAATGATAGCATTTCTAAGTTATTCAAAGTTGTTTGTTTTTTCAGTATTGCTATTAGTGTATAAATTGTTCCCCTAGATCTGCTATTTTCACTTTGTATCAGCTCATCTAAAGCTTTCCAGATCTCCCTGAAAGTACCCCCCTTCATAATTTCTTATAGTACAATAGTATTCCCTCACTTTTATATACCATAACTTGCTCAGCTATTCCACAATTAAAAGGCACCCTTCAGTTTCTTTGCCATCCACAATTAGCTGTTAAAAATATTTTTGTGCATACCTGTCTTGTATTTAATTTTCTGTAGTTTCTTTCTATTTCTTGAAGGTATTGACCAATCATTAGTGGTAGCTGGGCCAGAGAGCAGGCACATTTAGTAGCTTTGGGGGCCTCATTCCAAATTGCTTTCTAGAATGGCTGGACCAGTTCACACAGTTTCACCCATAGTGCTAAATTAATGAACCTACTTTCCCATAATCCTTCCAGCATTTATTATTTTCTCTTTTTTTGGCCAATTTTGTCAGTCTAATGAATGTCAGGTAGTACCTCAGAGTAATCTACATTTTTCTGAGTTTTAGTGATTTAGAGCATCCTTTTATATGGCAAATGATAGCTTGGATTTCTTCAAAGAGGAACAACTTTATGGATTAGAATCATGGTCTTGTGGCCTTACAGGACGTAACCCCTAGCAACCTTTGAATTTCCTATTGCATTTTCACAACAGTGGGCACAAATTGGATCAGTTAATGGTTCTTGGAATTTTAAAGCTAGAAGAGATACTAAAAGTCATTTATCTCAACCCCTTCATTTCCCTCAAAAGATAATGAAGCCCAGAGAGGGTACAGGACTTCTCCAAAGTCTCATGATTAGCAAATGACAGAACTGTGATTTGAATGTCGGCCCTTTGACTCAGTGTCCTGTGCAGCTTCCACCAGGAAGGTCAGATGAAGTCAGTCAAGAGTCAGGTGCAGCCCTACAGCTTCCCCATCCCTGTTTTACTTGGCTCCACTTTATCCGTCTGGGGCAAAAGGTTAAGAAATGTCTTTTGTTGTTACAGATGGAATTGGCTGTGGCTCCACTCTGCAGACGGGTATCCGACCTAGGGAAGTCCTATCGCTTACTCAGATCTTTCCGGTGAGTTCTAGTAGCTAAAATATGCTACTTGTTATCCCTGTCCATTGGCCATGTATACACATTCTATTGGTAAATGATTTCCCTCCTCCAAATTGTTTTTATTATTGTTCACATTAGAAGCTTTTTATAAAAACATTTGCAAATTATTTTAAATAGGGTGATTTTCCCCTTTTGGATTGATATTCATAATTATTATTTAATATGTTTTATGCTGTTACTTAGGAGATTATGTACTCAGCTTTTATGGTAATAACTTATAACATAAGGAATTTCCTGATAATTTAGGCATCTTGCTATCATGTTGGTGAAGTGTTATGATGGTAAACTTGTTATATAAATTTCTACTACGCATTAATATTTCTCTTAAGGCAAAATAACAAACCAATAATGAGGCTGGAATTGAATCCTCTCTCTATTCAGAACACACTGTTTTCTCAGAAAGCTGCTAATACCTCATTTTAGCATGAGCACATGCCATCTGGGGATCAGCCGAAGAAGCTAAGGCTAAAAGAAGCCTTGGTTAGAGGCTTGGGGTATGGGGCACTAGAAGGTTACTTTCTTCAAGCATTCAAAGGGATTTTCAAGAGGAGAAGGGATTAAATTTGTTGTAGGGAAAAGGCAACCTCTGAATTTAGCCCAGTCCTGTTTGGGCAGATCTCTCTAGTAATGTCAGCTGACTCTACTAGCCTTCATATAGAGAGCCAGCTCTATATGGTAGGGGTCCTGAGTGGCGTTTAATGGCTTTGGATTGAAAAGACAGGAAACAGAAAATGAGAACAGCCAGACTAGTGGTTAGCCCATAGCTCCTCCAACATCATGGAGTTCTTGACTTTATTTTATACTGGTTTCAAACAAAGAACACAAAGAAAGAGTCACAGCTGTGAAGGGGTTACAAATCATACAAAAGAAAATCCTTGGAGGCTTCAAAGTAAAGATAGAACAGGGTCCAAGGCTGAATTCTAGCAGCCTGGATATCAGCAAGCAAATTCTGAGAACCATAAATATATTCTATAGATATCATAAATGAATTGAGTCTTGTATTTTTTCATCGGGAGGACTGCACCTGGCTGGATAAAGTTTTGTCTAGCTCTGACCTTGGCTGATTCAGGAATATTCTTAGAGTTTAGGGATCTTAATATTCTTGTAGAGAAATTGTTAACCCAGTAACTGCTGGTTTGTTTAAAGCTTTCCAATGGGACCTATAATGTTATTAAGAAAAGGTGTGGATCTGAAAAAGAGTCAAAAGAGGAGCCTCAGATTTTTGCCTTAGATGGCCCATTCTATCTGCATCTGACATGCAGTGCAGAAAAATCATACACACAGTTTTACTTGCCGATGATTTTGTAATGGGATCCAGGTAAAATATCTATTACAGGCTCTATTTCTCTAAATGACTCCCAAAAGCTTCTTGGAGGGGTCAGGTTGTTTTTGGATTAACCAACCTGCTGGTACCAGAGCTTTTCAGGGCTTAGGTGACCAGGACCAAACACAAAGACTGCCTCAGCCTGGATTGGTCACGTAGGGAATCCAGATAACAGGCCCTAATTTTGACCCTGTTTCTCTAATTGGCTCTCTACATCCTCTGGAGGATATCAACATGCCACTTCTTTATCCAAGCACCCTCCGTAGACATCATCTAGAAACTGTGGGCTGGACCCTTCTTAGAGTCTGTCTGTTGGTCTCTTCATCTTCTTCCCCTCCACCCCAGTTCTCAAGGAGTCTGACTTAAGTCCAGCAGCTGGTGGCATGATGGCATATCCAGGTCCCCGACGGTCTCTGTCTTTTGGTCAGATTGCCTAGTGTTTTGATTTCATGAAAGGGGTGACTTTCAAACAGATCTTCTACCTTTTGCTCTCCAGAGGTGCTAAGATTTCTTTCTTTTTACTTTTTTAATATACTTTATTTCCAGGTATCTCAACCCTTCTCTTCCTTACCCATACTATAGAAGGTATCTTCTGGCAAACAGATTTTGTATATATAGATTATGTTTTTTGTGTTTCCGTTTTTTCAGGTCATTCTCTAGAGGTGAACATTACCATGTGATTTTTCAAATATTAAATTTATTGATATATATATATATATATGTATGTATGTATAAAATGTTCTCTTGGTTCTATTCATTACACTCATCATTATCTCAGGTAGTTCTTTCCAAGTTTTTTTTTTTTTAAAGTTAATCGGGTCATTGTTTTTTACAGCACATTAGTGGCTCAGTGGATTGAGAGTCAGGCCTAGAAATGAGAGGTCCTGGGTTCAAATATGGCCACAGACACTTCCTAGCTCTGTGACTCTGGGCAAATTACTTAACCTCCATTGCCTAGCCCTTACCACTCTTTCTTCTTGGAACCAATACACAGTATTGTTTCTAACACGGAGGATAAGGGTTTAAAAAAACAAAACTAAAACAATTATATACCACAATTTGTTTAGCCATTCCCCATTTGGTGGACATCCCCTTGATTTCTAGTTCTTTGCCACCATAAAGAGAGCTGCTATAAATATTTTGGAACATGTACGTTCTTTTCCTTTTACTCTGATCTCTTTGGGGAACAGACCCAGCTTCTAAGGGTTTACATAGTTTTATAACTGGGTATAATTACAAATTGCTCTCCGAAATGGTAGGATCAATTCACAGTTCCGTCAACAGTGTAGTAGTGTCTCCATTTTTCCATGACCTTTCCAACATTTGTCATTTTACCCAGTCTGATGGGTGTGAGATAATTCCTCAGAACTGATTTGGTTTGCATTTCCCAAAACAGTAATGATTTAGAGCATTTTTTCATATGCAAATATGGCTTTGATTTCTTCATTTGAAAACTGGTCATATCTTTTGCTCATTTGTCAGTTGGGGATGGCTCTTATTCCCATAAACTTGACAAGGATCTCTCTATATTTTAGATAAGAGACCTCTACCTGAGAGACCATCTATGAATTTTTTCCCCAAATTTTCTGATTTTCTTCTAATCTTGGCAGCATTTGTTTTGTTTGTACAAAATCTTTTCAATTTAATGCACTCAAAATTATCCATTTCTCTCTATCCCTATTTACTCATGAATTCCTCTCCTATCCATAAATCTGATAGGTAATATGTTCCCTGTTCTTCTAATTCACTTATGATATCTCCTTTTATGTCTAGAACATGTATCCATTTTGATTTTAGTCAATGGTGTAAGATATTAGTCTATACCTAGTTTCTACCATACTACTGTCCAGTTGTCCCAGAAATTTTTACCAAATAGTGATTTCTTATCCCAATAACCTGGATCTATACTTTTGGCAATTACAAGGTTACCATAATCTTTTATTACAGTTGTTGAATGTCTGTTCTGTTCCAATGATCTTCCTTTCTATTTCCTAGTCAGTAACAGATATTTTGATAATTACTGCTTTATAATTAAAATTTAGTGCTGCTAAATCTCTTTCCTTACATTTAAAAAAATTTTTTAAACACTTATTAATAATCATTTTTAACATGGTTACATGATTCATGCTCCTACTTTCCCCTTCACCCCCTGCTCCCCACCCACCCATGGCCGACGCACATTTCCACTGGTTTTATCATGTGTCATTGATCAACAAGGTCTATTTCCAAATTTTTGATAGTTGCATTGGTGTGGTAGTTTCGAATCTACATTCCCAATCATGTCCACCTCAATCCATGTGTTCAAGCAGTTGTTCTTCTTATGTGTTTCCTCTCCTGAAGTTCTTCCTCTGAATGTGGGTAACGTTCTTTACCATAAATCCCTCAGAATTGTCCTGGGTCATTGTATTGCTGCTGGTACAGAGGTCCATTACATTCAATTTTACCACAGTATATCAGTCTCTGTGTATAGAGTTCTTCTGGCTCTGCTCCTTTCACTCTGCATCTGTTCCCGGAGGTCTCTCCAGTTCACCTGGAACTCCTCTAGTTTATTATTCCTTTTTGCACAATAGTATTCCATCACCCGCATATACCACAGTTTGTTCAGCCATTCCCTAATTGAAGGGCATACCCTCCTTTTCCAGTTCTTTGCCACCACAAAAAGCGCAGCTATAAATATTTTCGTACAAGTCTGTTTATCTAATCTCTTTAGGGTACAAACCCAACAATAGTATGGCTGGATCAAAGGGCAGGCATTCTTTTATAGCCCTTTGAGCGTGATTCCAAATTGCCAGCCAGAATGGTTGGATCAGTTCACAACTCCACCAGCAATGCATTAATGTCCCAATTTTGCCACATCCCCTCCAACATTCATTACTCTCCCCTTCTTTCATTTTAGCCAATCTGCTAGGTGTGAGGTGATACCTCAGAGTTGTTTTGATTTGCATTTCTCTAATTATTAGAGATCTAGAACACTTTCTCATGTGCTTATTGATACTTTTGATTTCTTTACCTGAAAATTGCCTATTCATGTCTCTTGCCCATTTATCAATTGGGGAATGGCTTGATATTTTATACAATTGCTTTAACTCCTTGTATATTTGAGTAATTAGACCCCTGTCAGAGTTTTTCGTTATAAAGATTTTTTCCCAATTTGTTGTTTCCCTTCTGATTTTGACTACATTGTTTTTGTTTGTACAAAAGCTTTTTAGCTTAATATAATCAAAACCATTTAATTTACATTTTGTAATTTTCTCTAACTCTTGCTTGGTTTTAAAATCTTTCCTTTCCCAGATCTTTCCTTACATTTTTTAATTAATTCTTTTGATATTCTTGACATTTTGTTCTTTCAAATGAATTCTGCTTTTTTTTTTTAGCTTAATAAGATAATTTTCTGGCAATTTGATTGGGATGGCATTGAATAAGTAGCTTAGTTTAAGTGGGGTTTTCATTTTAATTATATTGGCTCTGCCCATTCATGAACAATTGACATTTCTCCAGTTATTTAGATATGACTTTATTTGTCTAAAAAGTGTTTTATAATTTTGTTCCATCTGATTCCTGGGTTTGTTTCGGCAGGCAATGATTTTTTTAATAATACTATCCCTAGGCATTGTCCCTAATAACAAATTTAAATATTTTACCATTACTTCTTCCTTCATGAACTTTATTGAACTGAGGAGTCTTATGGGGATAACCAGGGAAGTTAACTTAAATATTATATGTGGGTCCAGAAGGGTGTGTAGAAGACAGGAATGACAGTGGGGGGGGGGGGAACCAAGTTAGGGAGACAGGGTTTAACTGCCAGGGAAAATGTCTGTTGACAGACCTAACTGTCACCCTGCACCATCTAGACAAGGGCCTATGGAAACTAGCAAGCAAATGACAAGAGTTTGTAACAAATTTAATTAAGGGAACTATGGTAAAGGATGGGAATAGGGGTTTCTACACTTCCAGACTAAGGGCAAACCACAGGGTCAGGGGAGGGACTTATCTACACTGAACTGAGACCTAAGCAAGGCAGGGCCCAGAGAATAGCAGGGCAGAAATGGGTATCCTCACAGCAGAGTCCTGACACACTCCAGTGATGTTGCAACTCCTCCAGGACCACTAGCTGTACTCTTTCAGGTGGGTAGATTCTGGGAGCTAACCCAGCCCAAGTTAACCTGCAACTCAGGTTGGGATTAAGTCTCTACCAAAAATCTCCCACAAATAAAAGACAGTTTTCCTTCAGGATCCCAGGGTATCAGGGTACAAAATCCATTTCCTCTGAGGTCTCCCAGGGTTAGTTACAACTTGTCCCAACCACCATGGAGTCTGTCTCAGAGAGAGAGGCCACACTTCCTGCTTCCCCATTCCATTTGGAATTCTCAATCCCTTCCTGCTAGGTCTCCTAAATAATAACTAAGTAATCCTCCTCATAATAGGAGAAGCTAAAAAGTAGGCACTCTTCAATTGATCACTCAGTCCTAAAAATGTACTAGTTTTAGTACCCATATCATCTCAGGCTTCTGAGAATCCAAAACACAAATCTGTGATTCTGATGCATCCAAACATCAAGCAGATCTGGCAGAAAGTCTGTGTCATCATTCTTGGTATTATATCTATGTACAAGAAATGACACATGTTGACTCCAGTGCTTTTTCTGCTCAATGATGTTAGCCACATGGCATGTTCAGCAGTGTACAGTAAAATCCTGAGGCAAGGAGAGCCATATATCAAGAAATACTTCTCCTACACCTTGGCAACTATAAAATATTTCTGATTGCTGATTGGATATACTTAATATATCACAGTTAAAATTATCTGTCCAAATCAAGATGCTACTAATACTCTTTTTCTCCCAAAGATAAAAAGTCTATATACCCAAGCTCCAAATTTGCCATTTTCCTTTGTTTCCATTAGGCAAACAATGGGCACTTCTTACAGATTTTTAACCTCAGCTGGAAAATCTATAGCTAATGCAAAAATTATTAAAAATCCTCTGAGAAGCCATAACATATCTGCTCTCCAGCTACCCAAAGTCCTAGTAGCCATACTTCATTGCTCTGCCCGTACAGGTAGCACTGACCCTGTCTCTAGGGAAAATGACCAAGTAGATACCACTGCAAAGCTGTAGATAGGCCTGAATTAATTTTAACTTTGACAACGAATAATGAATCAGATTTATCACTTTCATATAATTAAAAGGAAGTGGGAAAATAGAAGCAGAAATTTAAGGCTAAACAGATTAATGGAGTATGAGTACCATCTGACTAAGTTTTTCTACCTGCTCTTTCCCTTACATTGCCAACACCTGAGTACTTGCTAGCTGCTTGACTTGGAAGCCAGGATGTGTTTCCCTTAGGCAAAAATTAGCTTCCTAAAGGGTTTTTACCTGAGGAGAGCTTCTACCCTCTTAACTGCCTGTCCACATAGCAAGAGAAACAAGTTGCTCCCTGGCGTTTTTACCCCTAGAGGGGAAGGAAGGTTACTCTTCCAAACAGGAAGTAGAATTGCAAGCATGACTCACTCTATGAAAGAGCAGTGGCATTACCTATCTCAAACAGCTCCCAGTTTTAGGATGTCTTTTCTTCCTGAGTGCACTGGTCCTTGCAATTAGCTTGAATAATTCTGAGATTCAGGGGAGAAATTCATCTCCCTACACCTCCTTGCCATTCTGGCCTGCCCAGTCTCTACAATACATCCAATATGGGATTCCTCCACACTATGTTCAGCATAGAATTCTCCCTCAATATGTCAGATAATAAACTTTATAAAAATAAGTATTTGAAGTATTGAACATTAATTTAAATTTTATACCAGTCATCCAAGGGCAACTGAGGCAAAATGTATTGCCTTGATTCAATAACATTTGCATCCACTGAATTCAGACGCTTAAATGGAAATGTCCACAAGGTGGGGCATTTTGTTTTTCCTACTACAATTCCAGGGCTACCACTTAAATTCACAGCTGTCAAATTTCATTAAGAGTAGAATATGCCAGTCAGTTACTCTCTATTCACCCTTGGAATTAAGTTCCATAGAATAGGCTCAAAGATTTCCGGTGAGAGTCCCCTTCACAGCCCAAAACTCCAATCTATGGAGGGCATCATTCTCCTGGTATAAAACTACTCCAAGTCCATTTAGCCGGCATCAGTATGTGATCAAAGGGCTTGCTTAGATCTGCAAGGATCAGCATGGTTGGATGTGAGGCAGTTGACCATGTCCTTAAATACCTGTCTACATTTCTCGTCTTAGCAATCTTTTCATGGTTTAGATTCTCCCTTTCTACTACTGGTTCTTCTTGATCCATGAATGAATTTTTTTAGAGATTTAGGGCTTCAAGATACCTCATCATAGCTGCCAAATCCTAGAAAAGGCTTTACCTTTGGAAAGTTCTTTGCACGTGGCCAGCTGATGAGCTCTTCTATCTTCTTCGGGTCAGTACTCATGCCATGCTGAGAATCTATGTGAACCATGTATTATGTAGAATTGGCACTTGTCATTTGACAGCTTCAGCTGTTTTAACACTATAATTAGCCTTTTCTCGTGCTATTTCAATAGCTTTCCAAAGTATGATGAGGTCATTCAAAGACAGATCTGAATAATGCATGGCACCAATCTCCTTGCCTCTGTCCCTCCATCCCCATCCCCTTACCTTCTATCTGGGCCCTGAAGGCCGAGATACAGAAACAATTGAAGGAGTCCTTCAGGTCCATCTCGTATAACCTCCTTGTTTTATAGATGAAGAAGTGTAACACTCAGGTCACACAGCTAGTAGATAGCAGAGCCAAGGTTCAAACCCAGGGCCTCCAGCTCCAAAGCCCTCTTTCTTTCCCTGACTCCATGCTCGCCCTGGGGAGATCCTTAATAAAGTTCAGTGAACTGGATCTTCAGAAGCTGGAGACTGCTCAAATGAGTGTGCCGTCTGGAGAGGGACCTGGGGGTGCTCCAGCAGAGCTGAGGCGGTCCTGAGGCGATCCTGAGGCTCTTGGTTCAGGGCCTGATGGCTTTCCCCTTAGGTTGTTGTAGCGGCCACCTTGCAGCGCCCCCTTTCCTTAAGCCCAGATCTGACTGTGTCCCTCCCCCCCTTAATAAACTTCTCTGTTTAACTTGGATAACCCTCCTCAGCCTTGCCCCAGCCTCAGGCCTCATCCTCTTTGCAGGTGAGTCACAGGCCGCTGTGTAGTCTGAGCTCCAACCAGATTGGCCTACTCAAAGGAACAAGGAGAGCATTTATTAAGCACTTACTGCATACAAAGCACTGTGCTAAGGCCTGGGTATACACACAGGAGGAGCTCACATTCTAATGAGGGTGACAAGGTAAAGGAGAGGTGCAATTGCAGTCAGAAAGAGATTTCCCATAATCCTTAAGGTTTTAGGACAAAGCCTATGCTAATTCCTCCTCTTTGTCATTTCTACTAATAAAATCATCTCAGCTCGCGCGCGCACAGACAGACAGAGGATAGAGGGACACAGGAGGCAGAGAGGGAGCCTGTAGCCAAGTCCAGCATTCCTCTCCATGACTATTGACCTTACAGGAAGTGGCCTGTCGCAAGGTTGGCCTTGCCAAAAGAGCTGTCACCGTGACTCAGCTCTGCCGGCAGCAGAGGCTGTCCTGGGGACACGGAGGCAGACGCGTGCCTGGGGCGGGTGTGTCTGTCTGGGTCCTCTTGCTGCCTCCTCTGGGGCGGCAGGAGAGAGAGGAGACCCCGCTGTGGGCCTGGAGCCTGAAGCAGAAAAGGCATGTCACGAATGAATACTTGTTAACTAATGCCATTTCCCTGGGTGGGAGTGTTGCAGAAGGATTCTGGGTAAAATCAGTCGGATGATGATGTCCGAAGGCCCTTCGGCCTTTCACACTGGGGGTCTTGCTTCTCCCGTGTGCCTTGTTCCTTTCCTTCCTCTGTGCATGGGAAAGAGCTCCCGGGACTAACATCTGAACACAGAGGCTCCTCCTCGGCCTCCCCGTCTCCTTCCCTCCAGAGGCCGCCACACGCTGTCTTCTGACTCGTTTCCAGCAATCAGCGGAGGGCTGGGACCCCCGTCCTCACTCGCAGGAGTCCTCCATCACTGGCCGGCCGCTCCCGTGCCCGTGCCCAGGCAGAGCAGGGCTTCCTCTTCTTCCAAGGGTTCGAGAAGCAAACCCTCCCCGTAGGTTCCTTCTTCCTGCAGGCCTCGTGCCCAGGCGGACAAGCCCTACTTCTGAATGATCTATTTAAGGCTGGGAGAGAGCTTTCCGCTTTCCCAGGTCCTGGGATGATCTGAGGACCGAGCCATTAAGCTGTGAGGGGCGGCCGTACTGCGCGTGATGGGCGTGCTCCAACAGAGGGCCAGGAGAAAGCTGGTGCCCACAAAGACGCCTTCAGCACTTAACGAGTAGGGGAGGGAGAGTAGCATTAAACATGATCATGATTCTGTTGTGAATTCTGATATCCTTTCCTTAAGTCCCCAAAGAGCAGAAGAAAAGTATTTTGTCATTTTCATTCCTCTAGTGTTTGCTCTTATGAAACATCAAATATGTTTTCCTTTTCTGTGACTTCCCAGCCTTCGTTGTTACTGAGCAACCAAGAACCTTGTGTGGATTCCACTTGAGTCACACCTATGGGTTTTTCAGCTGCTCCTCTAGTTGGGCAGGCTTCAAATGGTGGTCAGAATAGAACAAGATGGTACAGAATAGTAATCAGGTAGAAACACCTGGCCAAGAACAAGAGCCAAAGTTCTTCCCTTTCAGCCTTCTAGAGAAGTCCTTCATGCCCTAAATCAGCCCACGGGGTGCTTGTCCAGACCAAGGTGGGAAAGACAAATGGGCCATAAGAAAGCTCTAATCCATAGAGGAGGTTGTCTGACACCGCTGGCCCTCTGTAGCCTGCAGGCAGCCTCTGTGTAGTCTGAACCTAAAATTCACAGCAACTGTTTACCTGAAGAGTCCAGGTCCGAGTCCCAAATTCTAGAGACTATCATTAGAGTCTCTTTTTTCCTTAAAGATGCATTAAATCTTTAGAGGTGACTATCTTTCCTGAGTCACTCAGCATCATTGGAAGCATCCTGTTTAATAAGGAGGTCATTGGCTCTTATCCATTGTCTTAATAATATTTTGTATAGCATCACAGAGATTGTTTACCTTTGGCATTATGCTGATGCCTCTGTGCCTTCTCTGTGTATAGCAGTGAAAGGGGGTAAAAGTTTTAAGAAAATAGAGGTTGTTCAAAGGAACTCACTTCATAATCTCATTGGCACGTGATGTTAGACATTTCAAAAGGTATTTTTTCCTCTCTTCATTGGATGCTGGGGCCAACTCTAACAAATATTTGAAAGAACTTAGCCATAAATTACTTTAATCTTAGATATTCCCTACCTACCATAAATGGGATTTTTTTCTGCTAATGGGAAGCATTCATACTACAGACTGCAAAATTTGCATCCATTTTCCAGAATGAAAATTTCCAAGAGTCATTTTGTGATGTCTGGGATTTATGCTCTTAACATCTCAGCGGTGTCTTAATCAGTTCCCTTTTGTTTACAAGGCAAATGAAGATTTATTTTTTAACTGCGAACACTTCAAGTTCCACCTGGAATGTGTGTGTTGTGGGGGTCGAGGAGAAGGGAGAAAGATTGGGAATCAAGCTGTGTCCTTTCTGCCTCTTAAATCAAGTATCAGAAATAAAGATTCTGCAATTAGACATTAATGAGTAATTATATTGGTGACGCACAAGAGAGAGAATCAAAAACCAGCCTTGCTTTCCATGACTCTATTGACAATAAAGGCAGTGACCTGTGTAGCAAGCTTGGCCTTGCCAAAAGAATAGCCACAGTGACTCAGAGAGCCAGGAAGCCAAGAAAGCAAATCAAAAGATCTCATTCTGAACAGTGAGTCAGCTGGGGGCAAGCTGCCATAGGCATGGTGCAGAGAGTTCTCGTAATGCTGGTTCAGAGCATTTCATGGAGCTAAATTGAAACCATGAGGCAAGCAGAGAAAGCAGCAAGGAAAGGGTTGAGGGAACAATTAAATCGTGTTACCTGCTGAAATGCAAAGCTTCCGTGTCTTTCATTAACTTGTTATTATGTTTCTTCAGTAGAGAAGCCCAGCAGGAATGTTATTATTAAAAGAGAATGCTTTATACTTTCTAAATCACTTCTTTTGACAGTGCAAAGTGATGTGTGTTCTTCCTCCTTTCAGACCTCTGCTCTTTCAGACAAGTGAACACGTAGCCAGTAGCCCAGCACTGGGGGATATTATTCCATTCAGCATTATTATTCATTTCTTATTTACAAGAGCTCCAGCTGAGTTGAAATCTCCTTTCCAGGTAATCATTTAAAGCTGTCTTTCTTGTTGTCATGAGTCTCTCTGATTAGATTTGGCTGTTTTGAAGGCATAAGACAATAGAGCTGGTTGATCTTATCCATCTCATGAGCCAAAGTCTGATATTCTCTAGCCTTGGAGAAGTAAAGATTAGAGGACATTCCTTCACTCAAAGTCTCTCTTTAAAAAAAAAAAAAAAAAAAAAAAAAAAAAGCCAAGATAGGCCTTTTAAGTGCTAGGGATAAAGAAGGCAATACCAATTAAACCTTCTGAATTACTTTTGCTGACACACCCATTAACTGGTCATTACTGGCACTCTTACTCAGTGGTCCTCTTCACACACTCTGAGTCCCAACCAAACTCTCCTTGTCCTTCTCTGATCCTGGTGCTTCACTCCTGCTGCTATGCCCTGCAAAAGCTATTCCCCTGGCCGAAATATAATCCCGACTTCTGGGTTAAGAGGACTGCAGAGTAGAAGCAGAGCGCTTAACTCTCCTAACCGACCCACCTCCAAAGGACACAAAAACCCAAAACCCAGACGAACGAAGGGACCCCACAACAGGGCGCAGCATTGAAGGTACGTGGGATCGGGGCATTTCCATGCTATAAGGAGGCGAAATAGCTCTCACTAAAATGAGTGCTGACAACTCCCCCCACACACACCACCTACAGGGACAAAGCCAGCGCACAGGAGTTAGAGCAAGTTTGGAGCATTCACTAAGTTCTTGGCAGCTACCTGGGATCACCAGGGCCTGCTCCTGAGAATAGCAAGACTTAAGACCCCAAGAAGCTAAAGAACGCGGACCTAGAGCGGAGGGTGACAGACTGTGTAAGCAGCACACTGAAATATGCTCCCTCCTCACCTTTCCCCGGTAGAATCCCAGGCATCTTCCCAAGCTAATCTCAGTGCTGCCTCCATGGAGTGAGCACCTTTCCAGATTCTTCTCTTCACATCATCACGCGCATACTTCTTTCATGTTGAGTCTCTCCGGGAGCCTGTAGGCTCCTTGAAGGCAAGGATGGTTTTTGTTTTTATTTCTTTCCTGCCCTCAGTACTTACCATTTTGCCTTTTACCATTTTGGACTGGATCTGGAATTTCATCAGTTTAAGGGAACTCCCAAGGAGGAGTCTCTCTGTACCATTATAGTACTGCAACTCTTGAGCAGCATATAATCTAAGAGTTGCCTGGTGTGCTGAGAAGTGAAGGATCTGCCTTAGAGATAGAGCTTGGAGCTGAGTCTTTCAAACTTCATTAAACCAGTTTGCCTCACAGAGTGACTAATAGGATCTGTATTAAATTGGACTGGAATTCAAGGAAGCATTTTAGTAGTAGTCAAAGAGGTAAACTGAGGATACCATCAATTATATTAATTATGTCTTATCTGAGCATTCTTGACATATTCTTTGTGATTTCTGCTATGAGGCAAATGGTTGGGAACAAATTGCACCTTAGGAATTCCAAGTAAATGTTGAATTGGTGTCAAATGATATTCACTGTTGTGTTTGCATTTATTTTCTCCAATTGGTGTCCATTTATGTTTCACTACTTTAGAGAGCAGAGTGGTCCCATGCGAGATACTCCCAGTGGCTGGATGATCATCCATCAGAAAAGGACAGGCTCCTTCTTATCAGGTAAAGCAAGTTCTAACCCCACTTCTGTTATTTAGCCCAGGAAAGTGAACTTTAGGTGAAAGCCCTAAGGTGTGTTTTCTTGAAAGAAAAAGGCAAACAATAAGCATCACGGTCTTCTTAGCATTGTTCTCACCCCCAGTAAAATTGTTCAGGATGTTTTTTAGCATTGTTTTTGCCATTTTCTCCATCTGCTGTTGTGGCTCAGGCTTTTAAGGCTTCCCATCCTCTTTCATAGTGCTCCATGAGGGGCTTACAGTGACCGTGAAGGCCATCTTATTATTCCTGCTTCTGAAAATTCACCAGTGTCGTGGAGTCCTTAACTTAGCACTCCATCTTGCATCTTCTTCGTCTCTGGTATCATTTTGGGAACTTGGGCTTTGAACATTTTTAAAAATAAGGCATTCAAATGGGATCAGGTCAGCCAGTCCACCAATCAGTCACCATTTATTAAGCACCTACTCATGCCAGACACTGTGCTAAGCCCTGGGGTTAAAGAATGGTAAAAGACAGTCCCTGCTCATAATTACATACAAATAAGGATAAATAGGAAATAGTAGGGAGCAGGGAGTGTAAGAGGACTGGAAAGGTTACAAAGGACTTTGAATGCCAAATAACACCAAGGTTATGACTTTGAGTGATGGGGAATATGGTTGTCCCTTCAACAGTAACAGGAAAGTTTGAGAGAAGAATTTGGAGAGAAAGACAGTTTCGTTTCAGACATTTTGAATTTAAGATGTGTGTGGGACCGTCCAGTTTGAGATGACCTAGAGGAAGCTGGAGATGTGAGACCAGAAGTGAGCAGAGAAGTTAAGGCTGATGATAGCTGAACACAAGGAAGCTCATGAGCTTACTAAGAAAAATAATATAAAATGAGAAGAGGACCCGGGACAGAACTGTGAGACACTCAAAGTCAGTGATCATGTGTCCTCTTTAGGCAGTGCTAACTAGCTGAAATACATCCCAAATGCAGATGTAACACCACTGACACAATGTTGGTTTCCTGCTATTAATCTTAGCATATCATTGATTTTTTTCTACCTAATAGATTTCTTGCCAAAAGGTGACCAGAATCTCTTGTTGGCCCCAGAGCCCATTTTTGGCTTCCCAATGCAAAAAGTAGGGAAAGAGAGGAGTCCTGAGTTAGTTCTTTTCTTTAACTAGGTCATGTTCCAGGTGCCTGCTGAAATGGCCAGTGTTTTATTCTGTTTTTGCTTAGTGGACTTGAAAATAAGAAAACTATCGGGGAAATTCAGCAGGAAAATTCAGCTTGACATTCTGTCTAACATGTTTACAACCTGTGCAAATCCAGATAGCCAGTCTCTTTTAAAGGGCCCTGTAAGTGGTTGCTGTAGCTAGCTCTCTTGGGCCCAGGAGAGCAGATTGGCCTTTTTCCCTCTCCAGTTGGCTCTGCAGTCTTTTCCCCATCATCTGATTCAGGTCGGGCAAGAAAGGTATGAGATCATGCAGAGATCAGTGAATTTGGTCTGTTGGAAAACCCTTGGAGAGGAGGAATGTGGACAGTGACCTATTTGGGATTTTTGCATTTGGCTTGTTCATTCTTGTCAGTGTGGTCTGCTGAAAACGGGAAAAGGATTCATCTAGTTACAGAATTTCCTTTCTTTATTTTTTCTTTCTTGATTAGCAGGAAGGTTAACAAACTAGTCAGATGACTGCAGTTATGTTAGATTATAAAAAAAGCTGTCATCTCCGCCTTCTTCTACAAAAGCATCCGTTCATGACTTCATCTGCAATGTGGTCACTAAGTCTGTATGTAGTGCCTGAAAATGTCTAAAATATGGCACGTCTCTCAGGGTCTGCAGCTCTCCTGGCAGCTCCTCATCCGTCACGGAGCTGGGGTGCCGCCCTCCTCGTGGAACCCCTAAACACAAACACGCTTTGGATGCTGTGCAGAGTTCGAGGAGCTTTGTCCTGAGGCACGGCTCGGCGTCGCCCCCGGGGCACAGCTCCAGCGCTTGGCATCTTTGCCCTGTATCGGGGCCCATCAGCCCAGGCCAGGGGAGCTTGCTCTGTCCGCCTCTCTGACTCTCTCTCGATATAGATTTATATGTATATCAGTGAATTTCTCTCCCCTTTAGGCAAACCACCTCTTAGTATCATTCCCTTTATCAGAAGGATGAAATCTTTAGACCATCACAGAGTAGGGCAAATTGAGGACCCTGGGCCTGCTTCTACTGAATAGCTTCCGTGGAACTCTTAGGTAACCCCCTCTGCTTTTCCTCATCCAGTAAGCATTTATTAAGCACCTGCTAAAGCAGGAGGAATGCCGAAGCCCTGCAGCTAGGCCGAGGTCAGCAGAGCTCTTCCTCCTCGTTGGCCTCCTGCTCTTGCAGTCACAGCTTCCGGGCAGCCTGGAGTCCCTGCACTGACAAGGCCTGGGGAAGTGGGACAAAATGATCTAATTCTGATGTGGGGAGCTCCTCGAACTTGGGGTGCTACGAAGGTGACTCCGCCATGTCCATGTGGCAGGGAGTGCCGAGGGCCCTGCAGGGGTCAGACACACACAATTTATTGTCATTGTTGGCCCGCTGGGGAGGCTCATTTGCAGAAAAGAGGCAGAGCTGAGATAACGCAGGATAAGAGACATCTTTGCCCTGAGCACAGTGACTGGCACAGAGCAAGTATGTGATGAATGTGTTGACTCGTTGACTTGAATTGACTTATTCCTACTTCGGTCCAGTACACGCCTCTTTGTCCCCCTTTGTGTGATCCACCGCTTTATTCAGATGCTGCTCCTATTATATGACTTAGCAAAGCAATACCAGTGGAAGAATATGGATATCAAAAAGACGTCTGGGGTTCTTAAAAACAGCATGAAATTAAGAATTCCATCTTGCTCTCCTTTCTCCCGCTCTATTCTCAGACCAGTCCACTGTTCCCCTTGGATGTTTGTTCAAAATACAGGTCTTAATAGGCAAGCACTATTGGTTATTCACCTGAACAACAGGCATAAAAAACAGAGAGAGCTCAGGCTTATCAGACTAGATTTTCCAATTAGATAATTTTACCTGCTCGATCTGGGGGGTACTTATATAAAGGTACTAACAGAGCCCCAGTTTACATAAATAATGTCACAGTAAATCTTCTTCTTAGAACTTGGGGTTGATAACATGAAGTAATGTAAATAAGTGGCCTCTGAATATCTTCAGGAAGGTAAAGAACAGAGCATTTATTCCAAGAATTTAGCAGTTTGGATAGAAATTCTGAAATGTATTTTGTTCTGTTCCCCTAACAACCTGGAGCCATTCTTCTGTCATTGTTCCTCATTTCTTTGGGGTTTACTTATACCCTTTTTATAAACAAAGAGTAAAAAGTACTCCGTTCCTCTTTGCTGCTGTGACAACTAAGGTGGTCTGTTCTTCGTCCTCTAAATATCTATAAAATACCTACACCAAGATGAGGAAGATACGCGGCCCTAACACCTTCAAGGAGACATAACCTGATAGAGGAAGAAGTCCACTCATCTCTTGAAGCAAAGCAAAATGAAATTTCCCCAAGAGAGACAGCAAGGCAGTAGGAGTTGAAGGAATAGAGCTACAGCACGTTCCAGGGAGGGCTTCCAGGCAGACAAAGGAATAGTACAGTTTGGGGAGACCACTGGTTGCTGGCCTGTGGGTCATGGCTGCCCGAGAGGTTCTTACACAGCAAGTGTCATCATTTTTTATCCTCATTTAGTTTTTGAGAAATATGCAACACAACCAAGAACAAGTAACTATCTATCTTTGCTGAGCTGATAAAGAACAGGTCCTGAATATATGAGCATCATTATTTTTCAAGCACTTATGATTAGTAAAAGGTTCATAGAAGAGGATTATGAAATTACTTTCATGCACGTTCTCATTGAACAGATACTGAGAGCACAATTGCTATCACATAAAATGTCCCTAAAATGTTTTACACTTAAAAGGGAATCTCATATCCAAAAGGCTGAGAACTAAAGCATGGGAGGCATTTCACAGGAATGAGTCAGGAAACAGAACCTAGTTATTATAGGCCAGGATGACTAGTGGAAGGACACAGTGAAAATAGTAAAGAATCGTACGGCATAAATACCAAAGACATTAGAGAGGACTTGGTGGAAACAGATGACAAAGATTCTGAGGCCAAGCAAACTTAAGAAAATGGCGGCATCGTTGACTAAAATAGTAAATGCGAGGAAGAATGCAGAGTAGTAGGGAAATTACTTGTTGGTGGCGTGTCTGTGTGGAGATACCAGCGGGATAGTTCACATCTCAAAACTCCCATCTTCCAAACATAACCATTTCAGTCCAGTCCCATTCTGGTCTTGACTTGTGACCTCAGCATCGCCTGTAACTCCTCACTGCCCTCCCCCTTCACCGCACAATCTATAGTTGCCAAATATTCCCATTTCTAGCCCTCCCAGCATGCACCATCCTTCTCTACTCAGAGCTCAGACCTTCATTGCCTTTTACTGAGATTTTAACAGCTTTCTAATTGGTTTCCCCCTCTTAAGTCTCCCTATTCCAATCCATCCTCCACACGGCTACCAAAGGAATTTTCCTTAGGGCGGCTCTGCTCAAGTCACTCTAAATCAATAAACTACTGTGGCTCCTTCTTTATCTCCAGCATCAAATACAAACTTACAGGTTTGGCTTTTAAAGCTTCACCACTTGGCCCCAACTTGTTTTTCCTAGCATCACGTTACTCTTCTTCCCACAAGCAGCCTTTGCACTGGCCATGTCCCGCACCACCTTCAACTTGTTATTAGTGCCCTCACCAACTCCCTTGTATTTATTTTGTATTTATGGTAGAGCAGCCATGGCAGAGTGGACTCTAGAGACAAGATGACTTGGGTTCGAGTCTAACGCATGCTGGCTTTGTGACCCTAAGCACTCTGCACTGACAGTTTTCTTCACCCAAGAATTCCCTGGATCAGCGACATCCAACACAAATAGAAACCAGAGGCCACTAAGCTTTATATTAAGGGTCCCTGCACAGCACATATTGGCTTAGAAAAAACAACATACTAATGATATGGCATCTTTTTATTTTGTTAAGCATTTCCCAATGACATTTTAATCTGTTTCTGGCTACACCAGAGACCGTTGGCTACATTTTTAAGGCTTATGTCCTAAATCAATGAAATCTTCAGCCCATTCCTCATCCTTATAAGGCAACCCCAGATGGTGGATGGCTGGCCTTGGGAGACAGAAAAACCTGAGTTCAGATCCCACCTGTGGCATATACCTGCTGTGTGAGCCTCAGCTAGTTACACCTCATAGTAGTCTTTATGGCAGATGATGGCGTCAACTTGCAGTAAGTAGTATAAGAGTTCCCTATCCAGATTTATAAATATTGCCTGTACTTTATCATCATTTATGTGCATGTTTTCTCCCCTGCTGGAATATAAACTGGAAAATATTCTTTTTGTCCCTGTCACGATTTTCTTGTTCCCCCTCCCTCTTCCCAAGTGCCTGGCATATAGTAAATGAAAATACTGATTTAATGACTGATCCAAGTGAAGAACATAAGGAAGAGCAAACATCATAGGAAAAACAGTTATACGGTGAGGTGAAATAGTCACCATTGCCAAGTGCCGAGTGATGGTAGGTCAGGATTAAGAAAAGCTGTATTATGTACATCACAAACCCTTGGCACCGTATGTTTTTCTGTCACTGATGTATTTTTGATAGAACACTAATAAATGCTTAACCAAGTTCATTTGAGCTTTCTTCCACATTGTATAATGTATCATGTAAGCAGATTTCATCATTCCTTTTATGAAAAAAGGTCTCTTCCCATTGATGACTAAAAAGATTGCCCTCTATGAATTTCAAAGTATCTATTATATCTGTGTTGGGGAACCTATGGCACTCATGGGGGGCTGCTCTGCTCCCCCTCTCCATCCTGCCCGAGAACGTTTCTCACATGTCGCAGCCAATGGGTACACTTCCTCCTGTCTGGGGGGGGGAGGGGACATGCAGTGTGAGGGTGCAGTTTGGGCATTGTTTCTAAAAGATTCACCATCACTGATCTATACCAATCCTATCTCTTTAGGGATGCTGTCTAATTTGTGTTTATGGACTTGTGAAGTGGGAACTTGAGTAAATAGGGGTAGAAACAATGACAATGAGAGCATCATTCAAAATAGTACAGGGGCACAAATGAAATTTTACATTTCAAATTATCTGTTTTTGTATTTCTGCAAACAATTTCCAATTATAACTGCTTTATTTTTAACCTAAGTATTAGAAGAATTATCTTGCTAAAAAGTAATATTTAAAACTGATGCTTTCAAAAAATCCTAGGCAAAATATGTTTAAGGACTACATATTTTGCCATGCAAGGAGACTGATCACAAAGATGAATAAACAAATTAAGGTATGATACTAATATTGGCTTTCACAGAAATGTTAGGTATAGAAAGGAAATGGCAAGTATGGAAAAGTTGCAGAGGGTTTGCGCATACTACTGTAACATACTACTATATGAAAACGTAAAACATTACTCCTAAAATGAAATTTTATTGCCTATTCAAAGTAGACTTTTCAATTTATAGGTTTTTTTTTTTTAAACCCTTGTACTTCAGTGTTTTGGCTCCTTGGTGGAAGAGTGGTAAGGGTGGGCAATGGGGGTCAAGTGACTTGCCCAGGGTCACACAGCTGGGAAGTGTCTGAGGCCGGATTTGAACCTAGGACCTCCTGTCTCTAGGCCTGACTCTCAATCCACTGAGCTACCCAGCTGCCCTATAGGTTTTTAATAGTAGTTCAACAAGGTGGTTAGCTCGAAATAACATCGAAGATGATTGTAATCGTGAAAGCAGAGATCTAAGTAAATCTGGCTTCATTTTTTGTTATTGGAGTTCAATTTACTTTAAATGCCACATCAGGCTCATTACGAAGTTATTTCCTGTGCTCCCAGTCTGTCTTCTCCCACCACTTACCAGTTACCCCAAGTCTCTGGCCTCTTATAGGAGCTCTGCAGACTTCTCTCATCCAGAAGGTGGCTCTCCATGGTGCTGATTCACTTATGAGCTTTACAACGCTCACATAATAGCTTGAATATGTTAATATTACCTTTCATTAATAAGAGCTATTTTACAATAAGGCAGCCAAAACGTTTCTTCTACTTGGTTTTAGGAAAGCTTAATATTTATTTTCAGAAAGTTGCTGATTTATGTGATTTTGGTCAAGGAATAAACTGGCATCTACAAAGACATCAAATAAAACTTACATTCTGAATATTTTTTAACATGAACAAAAATTTTTGGACACTCCCCACCCCCGGGGCAACTTATAATAATAGAGGCTTTATGGACTTTGAGTAGTTTAGTTTGCCTTCTGATTTTATGACTAAACCATAAATTAAGCAGATTGCATTGTAGTACTTCATCTTCAAAACCCATTAAAATAGTGAAAAGTAAAGCGTAATTCCATTAAACCTGTTTTTAGTGCTGTGAACTAGCATCTCTATAGATTTTAACTGTATTTATTAATAGTTTCCCCCAACATTTTGTCCACCTCATCTTTTAATTATTTCTGTTTTTAACATGTATTTCAGAGGAGCCCTGGAAGCCTATGTTCAATCAGTGAAAAGTAGAGAAGGCAAAGAATTTGCACCAGTTTATCCGATAATGGTTCAACTGCTTCAGAAAGCTATGTCCACTCTTCAGTAATTACCTCAAATGTTCCTTTATCGCCTTTGATTTCTTATGCATACTAACTTTCCTTCAGACACGACTCATTTTTCCCCTTTTCTTGATAGCATGCTGTAACATTTCGTGTTAAAGGTGTATCCAAGAGCATTATAATCTAAACATACTCGTGGGAGCTGATTCTAACCATAAGAAAAGCAATCTAATTTTTCTTATCGTAAGAATGGTTAAGAATTGTCTCTCACTACAAAAAAATGGGTAAGCACGTTTTCAAGTGGTTTGGCTCAGGCTGTATAAAATGTCTTTTTTCCTCTCGTTAGACTTCCCCTAAAATAAAGAATAAAGTTAAGTGCTTTTATTTGAATGTTGTATCCTGTTCTCTTTGTTGGCGTAGCTCACTGGCCTCTTCTTAGATGTGTATCTGTGGGTAGTCACTTAACACCAACTGCTTGGCTCATCTCCCTTGCATCAAATATTCCGTATTGATTCTAAGATGGGAGGTGAGGATTTAAAAGCACATGCAATACCAATTACATCAAGGTTGAAACAGAAATAATTACTTCTTCCATTAAATGCTTTTCTTTTTAAAATGTCATAACTTTGGATTTATTTTATGGTTCTCAGAAGGATTAAGTCAAAATAGCTCTGACATTCAAATAAAAAGATCACATTTTTTAATAGATACCTACAGTCACTTCTTATTAATTACTTGAAGCCCTCCTAACTTAAAAACCAGATATCCTATTACAGAAATAACACAAATCGTTTTTTAAAGTTTTATTTGAAATAATATACAAGAATATAGTGTGCAAAATTTAGGGGCAACATCATGAAGACGTGTAATGAACTCAAATCAATTTTACAGCTGTGATTCCTAACCAGAAACACCACTTGTTAAGTAACATGAAAAGCCATGATTGTAGCTCAGAGCAAAAGCAGCTGTATTGCCAATGGATTTGCTCTAATTTTAAACAGTTGGAGAAAAAAAGTAAAGTGCAAGTGTTGCACTGCCCATAAGTGCAAAATCTGCCCCCACCATGAAGATATCTGTTGACAAAAATAAGATACTGAAGATATATGGTCGAGGAGATAGAACAGAGTTTAAAAATACAATGGTGACAATGTGCTAATAGCACCTCATGGTGTATATACCAGTGCTATTAACGAACTTTACCTTGGCCTGGGCTAGTTTTTCCATTTTTCCATGAGGGCTGACAGTCCTGCCACCTGGTACAAAACGTCCCATGAGTCAGAATACATGCCTGCAGCACGCACTGTTACCAGGGGGTTTCCATGTCCGGTTAAGACCATTCACCTGCCACACCACATGTCCTGGTTGCCTCTTGGCACTGGCCAGACTGGGAGCTTCTGTGTTTGGCACTGATGTTAGGGCCACGTGTTCGTTGTTCCATGGAAATCCCCACTCCCGGCTTCAGTTTAATTACATAGTTTGTGCAATACATATTAATAAGCAATAAGGGTCCAATGTATAAACAGCAGTTACATATTTTAAAATTCCCCCTTTTGTACATTTTAAAATAAAACATTTATACACTTCTCTTTCTACTGTACTTTAGCACCACAGGATATCAATTTTCAAGCCTATATTACCTGATAGACATATATGAAGTTTGGAAGAAAAATAAGGCAATTTGGTTTACAATGTTGATAGTTTTAGCTTACTTAATGCTCTATTGTAGAAAGCAAATCCTCACTCTTATTTCAGGACTCAATGCTATCAGTATTTTTATGGTCACACAAATTCAAGGAAAATGGTGAGGCCTTGATCTTAAGTCTTTTTTTCCATCAAGTGTCAACAGTTTTGCAGATACAGACTTAAGAACAATAAAACATCTTGATTTAATGTTGTTGAGAGCCCTGTGGAAATAAAAGTGAACTCGGTGAACATTTACTTTACAAAAAAAAAATCTATTATAAACATTCTAAAACAATATTTCAAAAACACAGACTTCAAATTATATAATATGTTAATAAAATCAGAGCCAAGCCCTCAAAAATACTTATGGAAATAAAGACAACACTGAGACCTTATTTAATGGCCAGGCATTTCCTTATGAAAAGAAAAGAAATGCACATCCCTGTTACACAATAATAAGAGCTAACATTTATATGGTGCTTATTATTTGGCAGGCAATAAAGCCAGATGTTTTCTAATTATTATCTCATTTGATCTTCACAGCAACTCTGAGAGGTAGATGGCTGTTACTCCAATTTTAACAGATGAGAAAACTGAGGCAAACAGGGGTTGAATTACTTGTCCAGGGGTTACACAGCATCTGAGGCCAAATCTGAACTAAGGTCTTCCTGACACCAGGCCCAACACTATCCACTGAGCCACTTGGGTACATTTCCAAAATTTATCAGGCTCCTAAAGTGGCATGCAAAAACCTGAGTTTGAATCCTGTCTTAGAGACAGGACTCTAGCTAGGCAAGTTATTTACTCTCAGCCTCAGGTTCTTCATATGAAATGCAATGGGATATCACATCTACTTCCAAGAGTTATTGGGAAAATCAAATAAGATAACATGTAAAACATTATATAGTAGTGTTTTCTCATCATCATAAGAGATAGCTAATACAAATCTAAATTCTTGCATGAATCCCTGCAGCTTTTTGTAACTATCAATAATATTTTGCTTGAAATTATAAAGAAATATTATTAGTCTTATTAACAATCCTCCCTGAACAGCTCCCCTAAATATTACACAATACACCAACTATTTTGGCGAGATGCTTAAGATGTGTTCACATAAAAACATTGCATTCTACCATTTGTAAGAAATTGCTTATAAATATTCAAGTGAACACTATTTTAATCATCATTTCACAAGTGACGCATCACAAAAACCCTGATTTCTTAAAAATGAGTTCATAATTTTTACAAACTGGATTACTACTGGACTAAGATTCAACAATGGCTCAAAGGTACCACACACTGTAATGCAGTTTAGCCATTCTCTTGCTGTCCATTCCATTTCATGAGTTTTTATCAACTCTAGAAATTATAAGCATGCTAGGAAGTTTCAATATTTTAGTAAACATAGCAAGGCATCTTCTCTAGATCTTTCTTCCACACAAGAAAAAGGTCTTAAAATATCAATTTATTATGATTTTTACCAACATCCACCTTTCAGTCCAATTCTTGTCTCCTAACATATCAGGTAAGGGATATAGCTTTGAATTCCTAATTTTCATACCGAGTCTAAACTGACTGAAGATTAAATGGCATTTGTTCAATAAGAAAGATATCCTTAATGAAATGTGTTTAGGCAGCACTGATGAATATAATAAATAGGAGGAAAGTGATCAAGTCAGTTCAACAGCAGGCAAAAACATTCACAATGATAAAAAACAAGCTACGATATATTGTGAAACAGAAATGTGAGGAGATACAAGTTTTAATCACTAATAGGACTTTAAAGAAATTACTATGTGAAACATACTGAATTGGTTCTTTTCCGTTTCCAACAGTCAGGATTTAAGCGTTTTTGTTCTTCAGCCAAAGCCTTGGCTTCTAGTGTGTACATCCTCCTTTCTTCATTTTTCATTTTCTTCCACCTATCACCAAGTATCACACTTATGGCTCTGGAAAACAAATATTTTCAGAATGTTAAAGGAAAGGTAAAAATGTAAATATGGAATAGAAAAAAAATCATAACATTATTTTATCAAATGTATTGAAGAAAAAAGGATAAGACAGTAAAGTTTTTCCCTACAAAGATCCTAAGATAGAAATATTAGCTTTACCATACTTGAGGAGTTTATACTATTAGGTATAGGACCAATATTGCAATTTATTAAAAAGAAAACTGAACCAATGGAGTCCATTTGGTCCCTATATATAATGATATGGTTCAAAGGAAATGTTTTTTTAAAATCATTTAATTCATTGGTGTCAAATTTAAATAGAAATGGGGGCCACTAAACCACACATAAGAATCCCTGCAGGTCACATAGACTTAAAAAACCATACATTTATATGTGTGTGTACACAGTTTTATTACAACAGTAAAGCCAGATAGAAACTACTTTTTAATCTGGTTCAGGCTACATATATGACATCTCCAATTTAACCTATCCTCTTATAAATAAGTTCTCAAACGTTTTCCATACAATCAGGACTATGATGGTTATAAATATCAAAAGAATGAATACAAACAAGCTCTACAAATTAGAGAAAACTAGTGGGAAACATTATAGAAGTCAACCTAATTTTCTGTCAGTGATATTTCCCTATTAGATCTATCCCCGAGTTGTTTTTTCATTTATTATTACATTATGCCGATGTCCCTCTTTTATCTATTCACTACACTATAAGTGACTAACTCATTATCTGCCCTTTTTAATCAACTCATTGCTTTGCTCGAAAAATCAGAATTTGCAAAATTTTCATTATTCTTTGAGATAACATACAGCCTATTTTTAATAACCGAATAGGAAATTTAAAAGGTAAGGAGACCTCATGCAGAGAGCTACCCAATGATGGAAATTTGTGGTTAAAACTACTCATGTCTGCCCAACTCATCTGCTATCATGTGCATTCAGATAAGACTCCTTCTTTTTGGTATAATACTTTCGTATAGTCCAGGTACTCATAGTAATGCTAGAACTGTACAAAGGTAGTTGAATGCTGGACAAGATGCATAAAGGAGATAGATAAGAGAAAGAGATAGAGATAGAGAGAGAGAGAGAGAGAGAAAGAGAGAGAGAGAGAGAGAGAGAGAGAGAAGGGGAGGGGGAAGGGAACCACTGACTGGATTTCCTATCCCTTAAATTATAAGATTATTGATACAGTGTCCTAAAAGTCCTATCTTATTATAATCATTTTTTAAATTAACTGGTGAATTAGTTAGCATGTAATTTATAACTTAACAATTTTACAATATAGAAAAGTTTCATTCACAATCAGATCTTTATTTTTCCTAAGACAAGACTATGAAATTTACACACACACACACACACACACACACACACGTATTTATATGGCCCAGTGAGAGGCATACATTAGAGCTCCACAAATCTCATTTACCTAATTTAATACTGGGTGATGTAAGATGTACATCTATAAAGATTATAATTGGCTTTCTTTGAATATTCATGATTTTCCTTCTCTGTAGAGTTCCCTTAAAATGAGATATTAATATTTATCAACTCTAACAATTTGTTTTTGCATTAAGTTTCAGTATCTAATTTCAAGTTGACTTTCCAGCTTAAAATATAGCTTTAAGTTATATTCTACTTAAAAGTACAACCTCTTCTTTCTTCCATTCCTTATATTTTTCTGTCATATAATCTGCCCTTATATTTTTCTCTCATATAATTTTCCTCACCCAAAACATCATTTCACTGGAAAAAGGCAAAATTGTAAAGGCAGTGTTGAGACTCAAAGGATTATTATCCAGGATCAAAAATAAATCCAGATAGCTTCCTCTACCTAAGACCAGTAACACAAGTGAAAAGTTGGTCTTACAGGGGGAAAAAAAAACAATCTTAAAACAGTCTCTCAAATCTAATTATAGCTAGCATAAAGGAAATTTAAATAGCTAAACATTTTTTTTAAGTGTCTTGTGAGGTAGCCAAGAATAGTCTTTGGCTTAGGAGTTAGAAGACATAAATTTTAGGTCCAGATTGGCCAAGCTGAATGACCCTGAGCAAGTAAGTGATCTCTTTGACGTTCACATTCTTAGCTGGGGACACTTCTGGCCCCACCTAACTCAACTTTATAAGTGTTATACAAAGGTTAAAGTGATCTCAAAGCCTTCACAGAGAGACTTGCAAAACTAGGTGTAGACGAACATCTTATATATTATAAGGCCAAAATGGATATATAATTTAGACATAAAGGGTGATATAATAAGCAAATTAGGGGAGCATGGAATATCTATAGAAAAGGGAAGAATTTATGACCAAACAAGAGAGAGAACATTAAGGGATGTAAAATGGCTAATTAAAAGTTTCTGCACAAACAAAACCAATGCAGCCAAAATGAGAAGGAAAGCAGAAAACTGAAATTTTATAGCAAGTTTTTCTAATAAAGGCCTTGATTTCTCAAATATATTGAAAATGAAGTCAAATTTATAATACTATTAGTCATTCCCTAACTGATATATGGTCAAAAGATAAGAACAGGCAGTTTTCAGAAAAAAAAATCAAAGATATGTATAGTCATATGAAAAAATGCTCTAAATCATTATTGAGTAGAAAAATGCAAATTAAAACAACTCTGAGGTACCACATATCACACTTCTTAGACTGGCTAATATATTAAAAAAAGCAAAATGACAAATGTTGGAGGGGTGTGGAAAAATCAGGGCACTAATGCATTGTTGTTGGAGGTGTGAACTATGAGAAAAAGAATGTAAAACTACCCAATACCCTATGATCCAAAAATACTATTATTACTAGGTTTGTATCCCATAGAGATCCAAAAAAAAAAAAAGGAAAGGAAAGGAAAAGAAATGTATAGGTACAAAAATTTCTATATAGCAGCTCTTTTTTTGGGAAGCAAAGAAATGGAAATTATGGGGATTCTTAACAATTGGGGAATGGCTGAACAAGTTGTGATATATGATTGTGACAGAATAGCATTTTGCTATAAGAAATGACATGCAGGATGATTTCAGACTCAAAATAAACTCGTGCAAAGTGAACAAAACCAGAACAATTTCACAGTAATAGCAATATTATACAATGATCAATTGTGAATGATTTGGCTATTCTCAGCAGCAATTCCCAATGACGTAATGAGAAATGCTACCGAACTCCAGAGAAAGAACTGACAGAATCTGGATGCAAAATGAAGCACATTACTTTTTACTTTATTTTTCTTCGGTTCTGTTTTTGGTTTTGGTCTATGTTTTCTTTTGCATCATGGCTAATATGAAAATGTTTTGCATAACTACACACATATATGTAATCTGTATCAAATTGCTGGCATTCTCAAGGAAGAGGAAGAGGCGGGAATTTGAAATTCAAAATGAAAAAAACAAAACACCAAATGTTTAAAATTGTTATTATATGTAACTGTTAAATACACACACACACACACACACACACACACACGTGTATGAATTCTCACTTTAAAAGTATGTAGAGAGCTTATTGGCACCACAATTATAATTCATGTGATGATCATTTTCTCTCCACTAACCTTTCTTCACATATGTGACAATTTTACAGTCAATTTATGAACTAAAAATATACTGGTTAGAACTATCTGTTTAGAATTGCTTCAAAAGAAGTAATCTAATATAGATATCTGAATTGGATAGATAAAATCAAATACACACACACACACACATATATATAAAGATTGAGATCTCAATCATCTTAGTAATGTATAAAACAAAAAAGATATGGATTAGAAGGTATTCCATAAACAGAGTGCATGAAGAAAGGAATTATCAAAAGGCACAGTAAAATTTTTATATCTGGCATGTTTTAAGAATTCAATACGGGGGGGGGGGGGCAGCTGGGTAGCTCAGTGGATTGAGAGCCAGGCCTAGAGACAGGAGGTCCTGGGTTCAAATCTGGCCTCAGACACTTCCCAGCTGTGTCACTTGACTCCTATTGCCTATCCTTACCACTCTTCTGCCTTGGAGCCAATACACAGTATTGACTCCAAGACAGAAGGTAAGGGTTTTAAATTTTAAAAAATTTTAAAAAAAGAATTCAATACACGTCCTTCAGAACAAAAATAGTCCTCTCCCTTTTCCCCAGTCAGTTCCACAAATCTGAGATTCATTTAGTTTTACCTAAATACTTAATGGAAAATAGCAAACAAGGGTAATCATTTTGTCAAGATTGTTTTCCCACACAAGGAGAATTGAGTTTTGTGTGAAAGTAAAAGGTCATCATTTGAAATTGGAAGGGGGGGGGGGGGAGGACCAGGACAGGACACACATTGTCTCACTTTGGTTTTGGCCAGTAGGGAGGAAAGAATTCTCCTAAGTATTCTTTGGCATGTTTGCATTTGGCCAATGTCTGCCTATAGTCAATCAATTTCCTTTGTCTCAAACCACAGGGAAGCAAATTAAGTGAGTTTTCACAATCTGAGATATTACCACAAAGCAAGGATTTCATACCTGGGGACTAGCACTACCTACTGATAGAGAAATAAAAACAAGTATATGTAACTTAGCTATTTAAAAAAAAGGAAATATGAAGAAAATGAGGAAAATAGAATGCCCACATGATGGCACTAAAAAAAAAAAACACTAAATAAATTTGAAAAAAATAAATGTTCTTTATATAGGAATAATAACATTGTGTCTTTTGGTAGATGGGTGATAAACTTGATTTATATTCTTTGTTATAGCTACTTCTACCAAGACCTAAAAATAACTAAAACACTCACATTCTTGTGGGATATGCTAAGGCAAGTTATGGTGTATATATAATACAGTATGTAGATTCAGAAGACCTGAATTCTAATCCTGGTTCTGCTACTTAACAAATCATGTGATCATGGGCAAGCCATTTAGCATCTCTGGACATTAGTTTCTTCAGACATTATCTAATCCAAACCACTCAATCTATATATCTAAGGTCATTCTGGTTCTGTCTTCCTAGGTCACAAACCCAAGTCTGAGGAACAGAAAATTAGTTTCTGATTTTCCCTATACTCTGAGGAAATCCTCTGGATAGGGAATATAAAAGTAGTGCTACAGGGCTTTGCACACTGCTCTAACTACAAGGTACCTGCAATAAACCACTCATTTTAGAAAAGTACTTCCTGGGAGCTTTACCAGACAGAAAAGATAGCCAAGTAAACACTTCTATGCCAGTTATGAAATCTCTCCTAAATCCTTTAAAAAAATTCAAGTCACAAATGCAACCCATTCTAGAATAAAGTTTGCTAAAACAAACCCTGGAGAAGCCAGTTCAGAAGCTAATAGATAGGGGGCAGCTGGGTGGCTCAATGCACTGAAAGCCAGGCCAAGAGATGGGAGGTCCTGGGTTCAAATTTGACCTCAAACACTTCCCTGCTGTGTGACCCTGGGCAAGTCCCTTAACCCCCATTGCCTAGCCCTTACTGCTCTTCTGCCTTGGAGCCAATACATGGTATTGACTCCAAGACCGAAGGTAAGGGTTTAAAAAAAAAAAAAAAAAGCAGCAGCAGCCAATGGATGCTGTTAGAACACAACTGAACAAAACATGGGAGAAAGAAGGGGAACTGAAAAGAATATTGGGGGTGGAAACAAAGGGGGAAGAAAAAATTATAAGTAATTATTTGACAAAGTAAAGTTCTTAAATTTTAAGTCTCTAAAAAAGGTAATTCACAAGCATGAAGAGAAAAGCCTATTAAGAAAAAAAGGTGAATGTAAAATTTTATCATCTGCCAAGAGTATTAGCTAGAAAGTTTAGTAAGATATCTAATTTAAGGATACTCTTAAACAATTGTTGAACATATTAATTTCTTCCCTGTTTTAAATAAAGAATTTAATTTCTTGGGATAATTAAGTCAAAAACTAACAAAACAGCCCTCAGGAAAAGAAATTTTCATTTAACTAAAGTGGCTAATTCACTAAATTTTAAATACTTTCAAAAATATTCCTGCTGATTTAGGTTACATCAGCTACGCTTTCTACATAAGCTATCTTTTCTCCCTTCCCCACCAAACATTCTTGACAAGACCATATGAGAAAAATAGGGAATACTTGTTTTTATGCTTTTTTAGTTTTTGTTTGCACAGACTCCATCCCCTAATTCCCACTTGTGTAAAGAACATCTAAAATATGAACTTTCCCAAATTTTCAGAACCATCATCCCACTTCTAGTCACTGACCTTAAACATTCTTGATAATGAAAATGTAACAGCATTTTTTTTAAATTGTTACTGGGGGGGGGGGGGTTGCAGCTGGGGTAGCTCAATGGATTGAGAGCCAGGCTATGTGACCCTGGGCAAGTCACTTAACCCCCATTGCCCAGCCCTTACTGCTCTTCTGCCTTGGAGCCAATACAGTATTGACTCCAAGATGGAAGGTAAGGGCTCAAAAAACAACAACAACAACAAACAAATAAACGAGCAAATAAATAAAAAAAGTGTGCCAATTTGGAATTATGCACAAAGGGCTTTAAAAGAATGCATGCCCTTTGACCCACAATAGCACTACTAGGTTTGTACCCCAAAGAGATAATAAAAAAGGGTTGTACAAAAATATTCATAGCCGCATTCTTTATGGTTGTAAAAAATTGAAAAACAAGGGGGTGTCCATCGATTGGAGAATGGCTGAACAAGTTGTGGTATTTGATAGAGATGGAATACTATTGTGCTATAAAGAATGATGGAGTGCTTGATTTCTATATGAACTGGAAAGACCTCCATTAACTGATGCAGAACCAGGAGAACATTGCACACAGAGACTGAACCACTGTGGTAAAATAGAATGTAATGGACTTCTGTACTGGCAGCCATGCAATGATCCAGGACAATTCTGAGGGACTTATGAGAAAAAACACTATCCACATCCAGAGGAAGAACTGTGGGAGCAGAAACACAGAAGGAAAACATATGACTTATCACTTATGAGTATGTGATTTGGTGTTTGGGTTTTAAAAGATTGCTCAATTAAAAAAATGAACAATATGGAAATAGGTATCAAGTGATAACATTTGTATAACCCAGTGGAACTGCATGTTGGCTCTGGGAGGGGAGAGG
Organism: Gracilinanus agilis; assembly: GCF_016433145.1. Lineage (NCBI taxonomy): Eukaryota > Metazoa > Chordata > Mammalia > Didelphimorphia > Didelphidae > Gracilinanus > Gracilinanus agilis. Next base: position 150,584,026 of record NC_058134.1, read on the forward strand.
GAAAAGAGAAGGAAAGAAAATGAATCATGTAAATGTGGAAATATATTTTTAAAAATTTGTACCACTTTGGTCTTATTATCTGTTATCTTTTCTACTTTGGGAACACAATTGTCAATTTTTCAGTATTTAGATTCTCTACCAGATATAAGTCAAAAGAACTTTCTAAAAAAGAAATCTCTACTGCTTAAGAAATGTATCTAAAAAATTCTAATTTTAAAATGATTTTATAATAACTGCCACAAATATTGATAATTATGTAACATTTAGGCAATGTCCAATCAATTCAGTAAAATATTTCACTTAAAAAAAAGAACATTCCAAAACATGCCTAAAAACCCATTTGCCAGTATTTTCATTGTGTTTCTCCATGATACTTTGTTATGATTATTGTAAAGCACACATCTTCACAGTGAGGGGGGAAATGGTTACATTTCCCTACAAAACAACCTGCTATCAGAATCCCTGTATATCCATGGCTAGACAGATTTGTGTAGTACACATCAGTGCCAGGGATTTTCAAGCTCTAGCAGCACTGTTAAATACACACTAAAAGGAGCCTGTTAATAATGAGAACCAGAACTGCTCTACAGTAGTGCTCTACAGGGGACTTGGTGATGCAGTCAATAGAGCTTTAACACCAAGTCATTATTCATTTAATTGATGTCTCTTTAAGTACTGTGTACTTAAAGCTACAGATTCGCACTCAACCACAGTAGGAAATTTACTTTTCCTATCTTTCTTGATTAGTTATATACATTACTTCCTTTTTACACACTGTTCAATAGTCAAAATGGTCTGCCTGCTATCCCCCATGTCTCTAACTCCCCCACTTCTTGGAAACCTCTATGGTGGGTTCCAAGGCTCACTTTACATGTCACCTCATGCAAAGAAACTACTCTGCATATATTTTGCATTTAAGTATCTGTATTCATATTGCTTCTAATAGATGACAATCTCCTCGAAGAAAAGGACTTTCATTTTTGTTTTTCTCTCTCCAACGACTTACCATAGTAGGACTCTAACAAATATTTATTGAATAAAAGTGAAGGTACAGATAAATATCCAAGTAATGATGGACTTCAATAAAAAAAACACTGTCAAAATCAGAACAAAGAATTGCTTACCTGTTATCTTTCCCTGGATACATCTGAGTATATTCAACTCTGTACTTTTTGGCGAAAAGCATAAAGGCATTCATTGGTCTTTTGCACTTGTTAGGAGAAGTGGCACTCACAGTACTTGTAGTCCCTGAGCTGTGGTTTTTGACCGCTTTACTATACAATGAATTGGAAGAAAGCTGTGATGATCCAGCAGAGACACAGTTTTTGCTGCATTCTGATCTTTCAAAGTCCTGACTACCCGGTCCTCCACAAGATAAAGATGCACGACGCTGACGAGCCATGCTACTTAACACATAAACAGCAGAAGAATCCATAGGTGTGAAGTCATAACTAGAATTATAAAAATAAATATATTATTAAAAAGACTATAATGAAATGCAGAACATTTCCCCTTAATTTTTAATACTCCAATTTTTCTCAAATTATCTTCTGTTTTTACTTGCTTGGGCACATGTTGTATTTTCCCAGTAGAAGACTTTTACTTAGCTTCCCAGCATTTAGTTTGATGTGCTTGGCATATCACAGATGTATATTCAACAAATATGCATTATCCTTTTTTACTAATTAATTTGCCCTTAGCTTCTAACAGATAACCTTTTTCTCTATGCCATGTTTAGTATTTGATACTTTCCGGTAATTAATGATATCACTACCCTTAAAACTGATTATACAGAACAGCTGAGTTATCTGGAGACTATCTGCCAGAATACTACCAAGAACCTCTTTTTTGAGAAGGCTTTTGATCAGTCAAGATGTCAGAATATCAATTCCTTTAATTCTCCTACATTTCATTCAAAGGCACATTCCTCAGTCCCTTGCTCAGAACTTATTTTAATTCCAACAAACTTAGTTACCTGGTTTTCTAAACCACTTAGGAACAAAACATGTAAGGAGGCATGGGAAAAGGGAGAGATTTCTTCTAGAGCAATGGTGTCAAACTCAAATAGAAACAAGGGCCACTGATCCACAAGTAAGGATTCCTGAAGGCTACGGATTGACTCAGTTTTAAAATATAATGTTACCTTGTAATGTATATTTATTTTGTTTAATATTTTCCAATTACATTTTAATCCAGCTACAAAGATGGCCATGTGTTGGATACCTATAGACCCTTTAGATTCTGTGGGAGTTCATGAACTGAAGGGGGGGAGGGGGGATTACATCTTTTTTCCTCCACTAGTCTCAAAGTTTAAATAATTGAAAATTCAATTATTTGAAAACACTATTCTGAGAAAAGAGTCCACAAGTTTCACTAAGAATATCAAAGATGTCCATGACAAAAAAAAGTTAAGAGCCCTTATAAAAAGGCATAACAATAGCAAAACTTTAGAAAAATAATATAGAAATAATAAAAATATAGTAGTCTATGGTACTTACTTCAAGTAACCCTCTAATGGGCTAAATAGGTATTTTACTAAACAATAATAATTAGCATTCATCTTTCATATATTTTTAGAAAGATTTCAATGGAAAATTATTGCCAAGTTTAAAGATTCTTTAATAAGGTTAAGTTTCCATTGGAGGCAAGTAGGTGGCTCAGAGTATAGAGTGATGGGTCTGGAGTCAAGAAGATCTGAGTTCAAATCTAGCCTCAGACACTCAATAGCTATGTGACCCTAGGCAAGTCACTTAACCTCTGTTTGCCTTAATTCACTAGAGAAAGAAATGGCAAACTTCTCTAGTATCTTTGCCAAGAAAATTTCACATAGGATCTCAAAGTCAGACACAACTAAACAATTACAATAAAAGCTTCAATTATATGGAAAACTCAATGATGTGCATTCTCTATGATTTTCAGATGAAGCACACATTGCTTATAATAAACTCAACTAAGATAAAATCAGAATCATACAAACACATAGAGCCACCATTAATATGGCCTAGGTATGACAAGTCTTTTTACTGACACTATTAGGCCTTCTGTCAATTCTTCTTGACTTCCCACTTCCTGCTTCTCTACCCTTTTAAAATAACCTGGCAATGAGTCAAGAAAACAAGTAATGTGTCAAAATAAAGAGTAATTGCACATTTCTAACAGACCATCAGGTTTTGTTATAGATAAAATCAAGAAAAGGTTAAATATATGTGATTGCCACCCACTGCTGTAAATAGCACACAAAGCGGGGAAATAAATCTTTAAAACAGATTAATCATTTTCATTGGAGCATTTAACATCCAAAGGACATTCAAACACATGTTATGATTTAATATCGTAACATTCAAAAAACTTCAGAAAATCTTACTTTAAAATATGCTCTTCCTTCAAAATTATTATATAACTAGCTGATATCTCTGATCAGAAATATTAAACACAAATTACTTGACAGTTATCATAATTGTAATTGTTTTTTTAATGTAGTCTTTTGGACTTAAGATCTAGGTAAATTTACTAATACAAGATATTACAAAGTTCAAATGTTATGGGATGCTTATAAACTAAGAAATAGCTAAACAATAGCAATGGTTAGTTTGTACACCAATGCAACATTTTTCTTTTAAGGTAGGATTTTAAGGTTTGTGAGTTTTATAAAAATGAATCTCCTCTAGTCTTACATGCAAAAGAACAAAACTATTCTTAGAATATCTTAGTAAAGCCTTTAAAAAAAACCTCCAAATTATAATCTGAAATGAAAAAAACATCAAATTTAGTCAGGACTTTTAATTTACTACCTTGAATTACTAGACCTTGAATTTGGAAACAGAGGATCTGGGTTCAAAGCCTACCTCTGTCAATTTACTGCCTGGTTTACTTTGGGCAAATCACTTACATTCTCTTCCAACTTTCTTAGTTTATGAAAAATAATTGTATTTTGAGATACCCAAAGTCTGGAATGCCACTAATTGGTAAAATTTGATAACCCTGCCCCCTAGTGGCACCAATACTACATATCAGTAATTCAAGTTTTCAAGATTCCCCCCACCCCAAGATTTTAAGGTCCTTCAGTTTTATAAATAGGTGAAAACTCAAGTAACTAAAAACTGTTAAATATTTGATTATGCAATTTCTATATTCTAACCTGCAATAAAACTCTGAAATATATAGAATGCCAAGTTTCTAAAAACCATTTTTAGATTTACTAATACTAGAAAATAAAATTCTATTTTAATAAACATTAACAGAAATTCCAGTTCTATCAAGGGAAAAGAGAAGTCTCAAATGTGACTGGTGCTCAGAAGGTAGTTACCTATCAATGCCTCAATAAGGCCATTTAAGATATGCTTAAAACATCTAAACTTCCGCTGTGTTCCAGTAAAGTACTGCGTTCATCACATCAATTTATTGTTTTCCACATTTCTAGCCATGTGAGAGGTGGCTAGAAATTTTTCAGTGCCTTTCCTTATTTCACATTTGACTGAGAAACAATTTAGGTTCCTCCCTTTAAGTCTTTGTCATTTGCATCACTTTCTTACTCCACAGGTAGAAGATATTTTTTGTTTCTTCTTTTCCTAAATAGAACTCATTCCAAAGTTCAGAACTGGCTCCTCCCGAGTGACATCTAGATGATACAGTGTTAGACCTGGAGTCAGGAAAACCCGAGTTTAAGTCTAGCTTCAGGCACTTACAGCTAGTGTGACCCTGGACTAAACATGTTTGCCTCGCTTTCTTCATTTGTTAAAATGGGGAAGTAGCACATTAATCTCAGAGTTCTTATGACAAATGAGACAACATTTGTACAATGATTTGTGACCTTCAATAAATTCTATTATTATTTTATTACATGAAAATTTAAAAGTCCTAAAGACTTTCCCCAGTTATTGTACCAAGTTGTTAAGTTAAATTATTAATTTCCCCTTTTTATAGAAACCCCTAATGAATGGATCCAGTCTGTTCTACAATGAAATCATTTTGCTTTAAGAAGAAATTCAGCTACAAAAATAAGTATAGATTCAAGGTTCAATCTACATATTTCATTGTCTCAGAGAATCTAGGCTATGGGGAAAATGGTCTTAATCCACAGGAACTCAAATGAATCTCTGATCACATCAATTTGGATGTTCTCTTCAATGATGCATACTAAACCCAACTTTGCTTGTCCATGATATGTCTTTTGTTCATTAAGTTCTTTACGTGAGGCCTGCCTAACAAGCAACATCCTTCCTCAGTTTCTTCTGACATCCTACCAATAGATACCAGCAGAGTACTCTGGCTACTCACCAGCAGTCCCTCACTCTGTGACCAATTACCGGAAGATAATAAATGAAATCATGACTTGGTGCAATTCTACCATGTTATTTTTTGAGCAACTACAGTTCCTTAAGTATTGGATGCATCATTCCCAAGGATGAGATTTTTTTAAACCTGCAGACTTAAAAGTTTTAATTTGGCAGAATGAAAGAACACATATTTGATCTATCCTAAAAGCCAATCTGTTTAGTTCAATTCAACGCAACAAGCATTTATTAAACTCCTATTATTTGCAAGGCATCAAGCTAGAGGCTAATACATGAAAAACACCCTAGATCCTACCTTTAAAGAATATTCAATCTAGTTGAGGGAATACAACAAGCAGATAAGAAAGTACACGTAAGATAATAAAATAGAATTTACTTTCTCCAAAAAACAAGTCCTCTTCCAACTTTTCTATTTCTGTCAAGTACACCCCAACTTCTCCATGGCTCAAGTTTCTGACTCCTCATTTTCTCCTCACTCCACATATCTACTTGCAAAGTCTCATCAATTCTATCTACACATCTCTCGCTTCTTTCCACTCCCATGTTCTTCCCCCCTTCAGCCCCGTATCACTTCTAATCTGGGACTACTACAGTGTCCTCCTAATTATTCTTTCCCATCTCCAATCTATTCTCCACAATACCACCAAAGGGATGGTCCTAAAGCAGAAGTCTGACCATGTAACGCTTTCTGTTTGACATTTAAAACCCTTCCCACTAATTTTGTTGTATATTACTCCTTCACAAACTCTGAGTCCAGACAGACTGGCTTCCTTGTTGCTGTTCCCCAGAGAGAGCTCTGCTTTGATGGTCTCCCCATGCCACCTTAATCTTTTGTTTCCTTCAAAACTCAGGTCAAATACCACCTCTTCTTTGAAACCTTTCTGAATGCTACTGCTTCCTTTCCTCCTAAATTACTTGCATTTATTTTGTAAATTATCTCCCTGACAGAATATAAGGTACTAGAGGAAAAGAGCTTTCATTTTTATCTTTATATCCTCAATGCCTACTAGCACATATTAGGAATCTGACAAATGCTTGTTGAATGATTCATACAATTAAAATCTTCTATGTTTCATATACAGGTTCAAAGGCTACACAACTCTCCCCAGATTGCAATGTTATTTTATTTACCCTACTTCCATTTAATTCTATTACTCTTTATAATTTCTCTTAAACAATTTTTGATAATGGTTTTCAAAGTCAGTTTATGCCCCAGGAAATATTCATCTTAATACTATAGCAACTAATATAAAATGTTATTTAAAAATTTTAAAAAAAGGAGGAGTCCAAGATTACCTTTTAAATGTATCAAAAACACCTGAATCATCAAAATTAATGGCATCGGGGTGTCCAGGAGGTAGACATACATCGCCAATATGAACTTCACAGCATGGAATGCCATGCTGAACCACAGTCAGGCTTGGATAAAATGATGACCAACCTATAGTTATATATAACAGTAACATAAGCACGCTGATGCTATAGCTAATTTTTTGTTCCCCTTCCCCCAAAAGCATCCTTTTTGCTTACAGATAGTTTTTTGTTACATCTTAACTACAAAATGTCAAATTAATTGTTAATTAAAAGACAAATATATGTATTTATTTCTGATGCTGGTCATTAGCACTAAGTAATTCTTTCTCCCATAAACTAATGTTAACAAAAAATACCACAAAATGATAACTGATATTCATGATGATGACACCAGGATTTTTAGCCCAGAAAATACGTTCTCAAACACTTAATATTAAATTAAATTATGTTTTCATAATAGTATTTAAATACATTTACCATATTCTACTTTAAAAATTTTCAATTCAAGTATGGTACATTTGGCAACTCTAATTATCTAATTATGACGCCACTATTCACTGGAACACATCAGATAATACACATATATTTACTGCTGGTGTAATTTTTTGGAGGGCAATCGGGGATTACACTATGAGTCACAAAAACAAAAGTAACTTTTGATTCAGTAATCTAATTATTGGGAATATACTCTTAAGACTTATTGAAAAAGAGTCATTTAAAAAATGTACTGAGTAGCATTATTTGTAATAGCAAAGAATTAGAAACAAATGTTCAACAGTTCATCAATAGCTGGATGGTACAGTAATGGAATGGAATACTAAAATGATATTTAAAATGAGTATTTTAAAAATTTATAAAGGTTTATGACGCAAAATGAAAGGAAGAAAGCAGAAGCAAAGGACATATGCGAATATATTTCATCAGTTGAGTCTACAACCAATCTATGACTTAGTAGGTAAATCCTAGGGAGTTGAGGCACAAAGAGGTTAAGTGATTTGCCCAGAGTCACAAAGGTAGTGAATCTCAGAGGTGGAATTTGGCCTTCCTGACTCCAAGCTTAGCATTCCATCGAATTATCTATTAGCTGCACTGCCTCAATACTATGTAAATATGACCTTATAGATTGAGAGGCAGTACAGTATAAAGACAGAGAGCCAGCCCAAGAATCAGGAAGTCCTCAATGCCCCATGCAACTCTCTAAGACTCTTGAGCTGCAGAATAGCTTTCTAATTACTCTGGAAGAAAGAATTTCCTCACTGAAAGTTCCCTAAAACAATGAAATCACAGGTCTGATCCCATCCACATTTCTCTATCCCCCAAAAGTTAATAACTATATAAAAGGAAAAATGTATAGACATTTAATTATATTCATTAATGGGCAAATAAATGACAGAAGATAGTGTTGAGTAACAAGTAAATAACAATAACAATGCGACATAAAAACAAGTTTAATTGCAAATAATGGCTTTTAATATGTCAGATAACAGGAAAATAAACATTAAAGTCACCTTTAAATCAAAAAAGACCATCCTATATTTATGATCTGCTGTTAAACAAACATGTAACATGTCCTAAAACAAATGTTACTGAAATGAATGTTTCCTTTGAAGTCCACAAACATCACCAAAGCCCTAGGACATTGAGAAGTGTGTAAGATATTTGCTTTGAAGTTAGACTTTCTACCTTACCTTTATTTTTAACATAGAAAGGGTGGTCCAGTTTACACTCAACCGTAAGTAAACCATCTTCCACTGTACCAGGATCAAAAGTCAACTTCAGTACAGACTCGCCAAATGAAACACTTTCTTCATGGGATAACAACTTTAGACCATCAGAACCATAACCCTGAGAAAATATGTACACTATGAAATAGACATGTTGACTAACAGTCTATAAAATTTGGCTTTTTTATGGATTTTTCAAGAAGTAAATGAATGTAATTAATTCTCAAGCAATTCAACATGAGAATTTCCTACTTTGTAGATTACTTATCTTAATACTAATGTGCGCCACCCCCCTCCGCCCAAATAGGAAATTGAGACATTTGTTATGATAGATGAAACCAAGTTTATTAAACAAAAGCAAATTAATTTTAAGGCAAAAAAATTATAAATTCTTCCATCCATTGTATCCCACCATTATGTAAGGGTAGACAATGATAAATTTAATACCAAGAACAGTAGCAGCTAAAATATGTATTATATTAAAATGAAAATAGCTAGAACATATCTTTGTATATTACTTGTGGATTCTATTCTAGGGAAATGAAAATACTATTTCAGAAATACCTATATAATTATAAGCCCTACCTTTTGAGTACCCATAGGGAGATCTTCACTATCACAGCTTTCAGATCTAGCAAAATCTTCAACATCCTGCCATTCTTTATTGCGACCCTTATGAAAACATAGACGTGTGCCTAAAATTTAAATACAAAAAAGAAGCCAAATATTGAAATGGCATCTTACAAGGATAGGATTTGTAAAACAACACGCCACATACTCTTACCTTTCAAAAAACAATGCCACACAGTAGAAGGCCAAGAATTACACCATCCCAAATCATCATCATCTGAGAGGGAGGACATGCAGAAAATTCCAGATTCTGATTCACTACTTGCCTAAAAAGAAGTAAATAAATGTTTATATCAGTTACTAATTCCTGTAATTAATATGTATATTAAGTGTAGTATCCTCTCACCTGATCAGTTTTCTAAACAGACAGAAATATAGTTCTCTAAAGTTCATTTCTAAATTAATTTGGAAGCTATTTTTTCCCCACTATCACAAAATGTATTGGCAATTTACAATTAACACTCCCAAATCAAACCTGCATCTTTAGTAAAATAAGGTTACTTCAACATTTCAGAATGTTATATATAATTCCATGAGCCAATCAAAGGAAGAAAATTATTTTATTAATGGAAAAAAAATTAGTGCCCTGTTTCTTTTGTCAACTTATTCAACCTTAATGAACAAAACTCACCCTTTCATGTCTGACTGATGTTTCATCTTTCCAATGATGATTAGAGAAAGTAGGCTCACCCTTGGAAGAAGACACTGGTGGAGGACGTGCATAGGAATGTAAACTTTTGCTAGTAGCTATGATGTGAACAGGAGATGATCTAAAAAATATATATTTTAAATTTAAAAGTCCATGTTCTTCGAACCAAGCTTCCCTTTTAACATTAAATATTAATGTCATTGCACAAAATTCTCACTTGGAAAATAGTTGAAGACATGTTATTCCCAACAAGTTGTTAACAAAAGCCAACCCATATTCATTTTTAAATACCTTGGTCAAATTACATTCAATTTCAGTTTAATCACAGAATGTTATCTCAGCAAAGTGCTTCATTTTCTCCTTTCATATACCTTCATTCAAAGGGATTTTCCCACTGCAGTGTCCCCCTATCTGTGCTCCTCCACTCTTATCCTCATGCAGAGAACTCTAAATGTGCACTGTAAACATGACTGAAGTTGACTGAACAAAATTTACCTCGAAGCAGTTTATTACTAAAACATTTATTTAACACTTAAATTTGGGTCTATTATAATCTTAAGTTTTCCAGAGCTGAAAGCAGCCGATCTTTGGCTCAAGTTTTCTGGTATTTGTATCCTGTGAGGACATAATTCTATAGCAGTCATGGAAGTTTTAAGTCATTTTTTGAATATCGAAAATATATGAGGTAGAATTATTCTTTTTCTCAATGATCATGAGAAGGTTCAGACAAGGGCTTAGAGATTCAAATGATAATCTTATGTGAGGAACATATTAGAAATATATAGAAGGGTTAAGATTGAAAAGTAAGACTATAAAATGATAGGCTTACAATTAATTTCTTCAGATTGAGAATTCTGGGATTGGGGCAAAAAAGCAGAAAAAAGAGCTAGGTCTAAAAGAGAAGCACTCTCTCTGAGGGGCATAAACAGTAGGGAAAATAGGCACAAAAACTAAAAAAAAAAAAAAAAAAAAAAAAAAAAAAAAAAAAAAAAAATCAAACTATGAATTTTGTCCAGTGCCAATAAGAGAGGCAGCTAGGGTAGCACAGTTAAGAGCACCAGGTCTGGCTGGAGTCAGAAAGACCAGGATTCAAATCTGGCCTCACACACTTCTTAAACTGTGCAAGTCACTTGACCCTAATCACCTAGCCTTTGCCACTCTTCTCTTAAAACTGATACTACAATATAAGGTAAAGGTTAAAAAGAAAAAACAAAACCACACACACCATATGACATTCCAATGCCAATGAGGATTCTTAAGAAAACTTTCTAAATCTCCCATTCTCATTTTCTTGGGACCTCAAAATTCATTTTTTTCTTTTTATCTAATAACATACAGAGCTAACTTTTAAATCAAGATTCCTCAGGGCTTATCACTGTTACCCTAGATATATGATGGATACACAATCCCATTAATATAGGTACTTCCTCCACTGGAACACAATGCCTTTTTCAACTACGGTTTGTTTGGTATGATTTTCATATCTTTACACACAATCCAAATTTATTCCAATGAATGCTGGTATATTGTTTAATCACCTTTTTTTATTTCTAATTAGATTGTAAATGTTTTATTTGTCTTGCTTTTAATATTTACATAGAATCAGAAAATAAGATTCCACTAATATCACTGTGAGAACAATTACTTGATCCATTCAGTCCTTTCCTTAACCTACATTTAAAAGAAAGATTATGTTCTAAAGTTTATCTAGTGTAAAATTTGTGTGATAAATCAATGTAAAACACTATATGTGGCTTTATCCTTCTACTCTTGTGTATGAATAGTGAGAATTTACCTGTCCTTTTTGGTATGGCACAGTTACAAGTTCAGATATACAAATGTCAGGAACTAAAAGATTTTATTTATATTATATATTTATTATATATTATATATTTATCATATAGGAAGTAGCTTATATAGCCACTGACTTGATAAAGGCAGGCAAGACACCTGAGAGGGACTTTTCATCTTGTTCCCAAGGGGAAAAGGAAAGCACAGAAATTTCTGCAGAGAATAAATTCACGTCTTTGGAGGAGAGGTGGGGTGTCCTCCTTTAAATGTTTATTCATATTTATTTCCTTCTGCAGAATTCACTCTACTTTACAATAACCATGTCTCATCCTCATGACATTGCTGTAAGATGAAAAATAATTTCAAACTGGATGAAAAAAACTAAGCAGCATGACAATCAATAAAAAAGGATCATGAGGATTATGATGCCTGATGAATTTCTAGAATTGTGCTGAGATTTGGATACCTAAAGAGACTATTTGCATATATACTAATTTCCATTGTTGTTCAGTTGTTTTCCATTGTCTGGCTCTTCATGACTATGTGGGATTTTCTTGGCAAAGATCCTTTAGTGGTTTGCCATTTCTTTCTCTAATTTACCTTATAGATGAGGCAAATGGGGTTGACTGACCTACCCAGGGCCACACAGCTAGGAAAGTATCTCAGACTGGATTTGAACTCAGGTCTTACTGACTCTAGGACTAGTACTCTATCCATTGAACTTAGATGACTCATGCATTAGGTTACACTAATTAAAACAAAGATAAATCCCATTATCTTGACAAGTGACGTAAATTAATATTCTGTTTTCTTCTCTAAGAAACACTAAACAAGTAAAAAAAAAATCTCTTTTTTAAAAAAAGATGTCTTGATGGAAAAAAGTAATTCTTTCTTGTTGGGATTTCAATTTCCCTACTGCTTAGTTACAGGTCAATGAAAGTGAAATGGCTTAAAATTCAATCTAAATGATTCTGATATAATGCTAGATAAAAGAAACACTACAAGTATATTGTCACTAAAATAAATATAGATTTCTTGGACAAAAACTGTAATCTGTCAGCTCAATGTATTACTTACATGTGTAATAGTACTTTAAGATATACACACAAACATATTATTATACATTCTTTTAGCTGATTAAGTCCATTGTTAAAAAGTAAATTCTATTTTCTCACTGAAGAAATCTAGTGCTGTCTTGTACCTTTTCATTCACATGAGGAAAAGGATTCTGGCCATTTATTTCCTATGCAATCTGTCAGAAGTACTCATGACTCCAAAATGTTTAAAGTGAAATAACTATTAAAACAGGAGTAGTTTGGTTTATTTTAGAGCACCAGATTCTAGGGTAGATAACTCAGCAAACCCCTTTCTTAAACATTTGAATGAATGGAACACGAGGAGTCAACATTAACTGAAATACATTTTAAGGAAAGCGGAATGCCAATTTTAATCTACAAAGCAACCATGTAAAACTAGCATGGGTCTACAAACACTTTATGAAAGAAACAATGCTATAGGTTAATATTAATGTTAAGAATCCAATGTATAACAATTTCTTCAAGCCCAAGGAAATCTCATTTCCATGAAAAATAAGGAAAAAGGGCTGATAAGATGTTGATAATATTGAAAAAATTATGTTGGCTAACTTTAGTAACCCTTCCCCCCCAGAAAATCACCATAGCTTGACTGTTTAAGAAAATGTCTTTCTTTTATTATGATAGAATTAAATAAAAAAAGCCAATTAATAACCCAAAAATTTCATTCTCAAAGGTTTTTAATGAAATAGTTCTACCTGGGAGCTATTTCAAATCTTCTCTATCAAAACCCTAATCCAAATAAATGTTTAAATTCCAACATACAATTTAATCTAGCAAATAGGTCAATTAAGCCAGGTAAGGTAATTTAAACATTAATAAATGTCAACATTTTACAATTATCAATGTTACAAAAGAGTATTTTAGATTTTTCTTAAAAAGTGAAATCAACATTCCTACCTGTTATAAAATGAGCACTGCATAAGAGGACTTTGTGGACTTGTGGCTATGTTTGCCAGTTCTGTCAGCCAATCCACCTCATTTTCGCAATACGCATTTTCTGACATGTCTGAGGTATTCTGGCTCCACGATGGTCTTGTATATTCTTGATGTGAAACGTCTGCACTGAGTTGGTATATGGCAGATTGGGTAGAATCATTCTGAACAGCTTGAAGTTCAGGAAGGTCATCTGCACACAAGTAAATCCAAAACCACACATAAGAAATCACTCACTTATGGCACATTATTAACATTATTGAGGGAAAAGAAGTCTTCCAAAGTGAATACTCATCTTAAACAACTGGGAAAATTCAAGATCATAACTTCAAAATTAAAAGTTCACTAAATTTCCTTGTATTAAGCTTTGAACAACAATTTTTAGATTTAAGATTCACTAATATATAAATTTGACTGATAAGATCAAATAAATATAATGCAACAATACATTCTGATTCCCTAACAACCATGTAAAACACCATAACAGGTGATTTTTACAGTTCACATGGGAGTAACAGTTATCAGAAGCTACACAGAGAATAAGCAAAAGTAGAATAAACTCTTTGGTCACACTTATATAATAATTTTCATGGGAAAGCAATGAGGTTTAAAAAAAAAAACACCCCAAACCCACATCTCAGTCTCAGTTCTCTCATGTGTAAAATGAGGGAACTGGTCTAACTGATATTTTAAGGTACCTTTCCAGTTCTAAATTTACAATCTCATGATCCTTTTCCCACATTTCTTGAAACCTTTTACTGAAACTAAAAACTGTCCTATATAAACTCTCATCAATATATTCATTCCTAAAATCCCACCTAAAGGATACTATTTCTTCAAACTCCTAATTACAAATCTCTTTTCTCAAATCAATCCCACATAAGTATCACCTCACTGTCCCTCTGCCCAATTACAATAAACAATACATTTAGTCACTATCCATTTCCTATTAAATTAAGCTTGATTAGGTCCCTTTTGGCTCAATCTACACAACAAAGGAAGTGAAGTGAAGGGAGTGAAGCCACTGAGGGGATCAATCCATTTAACCCAGTTTTTAACTCTCAACCCTGAATCTCTATAGCTATTACTGGATTGGTAACCTACCCCAAACTGAAGAATCACTTTGCACTCTGCTTCTCCACCTACAACTGGAAGTGGCCAAGTATTGAATCGCTCCATTTGTTAGGAAAGGATAAACCCCTAACATTTATTAAATGCTTTCTATGTGTAAGATACTATGCCAGGTGCTAGGGAAACAAATATAGATAAAACAGGTACTGGTCTCAAAAAGTTTACAATAGGAAAGATAAATACACTAATAACTAGAAAACAATATGTGAAATAAATGCTAATGTTAAAACCATAAGAGTTGGGATGATATTATCTGATCCTCAAACAGCAGACTTGGTAAACATTTCAGATGCTAAATGAGAGAGAATACATTATTATGGGAGGAGTAGGTGATCTTCAAAGATAAAGTAGCACCTGAAAGAATTCAACTGAGAAAGTTAAGAATCCATCCTAGACATGGGGAATGAGGAATAGCAAGAATAAAAGCTGAAAGATGAGAGGGCAGAATGAGGTCTGGTAAGTAGTCCGGCTTTGCAAGAAGAAAGTATGTCAAATGATGTAATATAAGGTAAGGCCAGAGAGGTATGGTGAAGCCATATTGTAGAAGTCCTTGAAAGACAGTTAGGAGTTTATATTATATTTGAAAGGCAATGAAAAGCTACTCATTGCTACTTATTTTTAGTAGGAGTGATGTGATCAAAAATGTTTAATAAACAATTCGATCTGGTTCAATAAAATTTTAATGTTTTTTAAAATGACCAAGAGTGTCGAGATCCAACTTGGTTTTAAATCACACTTTAAAAACACAAAATAAAATTATCTTGAAAATTACTAATGGACAAAGTCATAAATAAAATTAGATTACTTCACGAAGTTAAGAGTGGAGCTGGCTATGTAAAAATTAGTGCTAAATCTTATGGAGAGGCCTGGATAATTTCTGAAAAGTAGTAAATTGTTTACCAAGCTCCATGTGTTCATCACAGGAAGCATATCCAGGTGAAGATGGCAAATTCTCATTACACTGCAGCAACTCCAAGGAGTCATTCATTCCTGAAGCTCTCTTGTCCATTACCAGCAGGAGTTTCTGTACTGCATTAGACATTTGATTTGTCTTCACTTCCCACACCATGTTATGGTGTTCAGACTTAAAAGAAAAATAAGTAATGTAAATGAAAATGGCAAGATATGTGATCTTGGGAATTTTAACTATAAACAGATCAAAGGCATCATAATCTTGCATCCCTTCACTTATTTAAGTTTATTAAAGCTACATTATACTGCTCCTCAGTATCAGGCCAATTCCCTAACACATCTTGATCTTCAACTATAGAGTTAACATGCAATTACATCTACATATGAGATTCTGAAGTTATCATCATGTTAAATTTGTAAAAGTCCTTCTAAAGACTGAAAAGGACGTCATTCTATATACATATTTTGTTTAACATAATAACACTCCTGTGAAACTTTGGGGTCAATTTCCAATTATTTGTCTCAGAGCTTTTTGTTATATTTGAATCCGATTCAAATGAACAAACATTTGTTAAACACTTTACTATGTCCAAGAACAATGCCAGGAACAAAAAACGAAAAACAGTCCCTGGCCCCAAAGAGCTTACATTCTACTGGGAGGGTTGGGGTTTAAAAATAAAACATGCAAAACAGGTAGATATATACATATACATTGTAATTTGAGGGAGAAGGTATTAAAAATGTGGTATTACTTAAAGGTCGCATGAGGGAAACTCATATACTCAAACTTTATAAAGGGATTATAAAGCAAATGGTACTAAATCAGAAGACAAGTACTGAAAGAGAAATAAGATAGTCAGGATAACTAGATTCATATTCGGATACTTCTGCTAGTTAAGTGGCCACAAGTTTGTCATTTAACCTTCCTGAGCATCAGGATATCTTCATCTGTAAAATAAAGAGGCTACATCTTGTATTACCTCACCGTATTATTGTGAAGTTTAAACCTTATAAACCTCAAAGCAACATAAATATGTGAATTATTTCATGTTATGCTGTAGACAAGTCTTTTTTGGGTCTTAGATCCACAATATTCATTATTTGTTTCTTACACTTTCTAACAAAAAAGGTTCTTAAATGGTATCAAAGAGAATAGTCTTTAAAGATCATTAGGAGAAAATATTTTGTAAAAATTGCCACAAATTTTTGATATTGCTTCTCTTAAAATAAATTATTGCTTTTCTGACTATACTAGGCTTTTAGACAATGATGGACTAGCTAAGTGGTGTAATGGACAGATAACCAGACCTGAAGTCAGAAAGATTCAATTCAAATCCAGCTTCAGACACTATCTGTATGACCCCCAGTGGTCAAGTCATTTAACTTCTGTTTGCCTCAATTTACTCATCTGTTAAATGGGGATAATAAAAGCATCTTACTACCCAGACTTGTTGTGAAGATCAAATGAGGTAACATATTTATAAAGCACTTGGTGCCATGTCTAGTACATAGTAGGTATTATATAAATATTATCTATTTTTATTATTAACTATACCTGTGATTTTGAAGAGGCATAACTACTCAAAAAAAAAAAAAAGAGCTAAACCAGCAGCAAAATCCAATTATTAAGTCCCTTTCTATCGCTATCTATGTGGCCTTGCTTGCGTTTATAATTTCAGGGAGCTGGTTTTCCATTTTCTCAGCTATAAAAGAAAGGTATTGGACAAAGTGACCTCTTAAAAGGCCTTCCAGCTATTTATCTACACTCCACAAAGGGAAAGGAATAAGCATTTATTCAACACTGCTACAGGCCAGGCAGTTGATGAGTGCTTGACAAACATTATCTTCTCTAAACAATAACAGAGATACTGTATGTGCTATTATTTCACAAAAAAAAATGAGGCAAAACAGAGATTAAAGGAATTGCCCAGGGTCATATGATTAAGTGTCAGAGGTCACATTTGAATTCAAGTCTAACTGCAGACTCAGCATTCACTATACACTGCTATTTAACTGCTCCAAAATCTTTGTTTTTGAAATCCACAATCTCTCCTCACCTATTTAAAATATTTTTCCTAAGACACCATAAAAATTTCAGAATAATTAATTTGTGCAAACTTAAAGTGAGCCTACTAAATTTTTAAAAGAAGGAGCCAAGGAATTCTTTATAAAACCTCCTAACATTGTTCAACGATAACATTAGTACTTTTCTAACATAAAAATAACTTAGGGCAATGAGATTTCCTCTACATTCACAGGACCAATTTACTACACTTCAGACCCGACTAACAGCTATCAAAAAAAAAATTTTTTTTAGGGGTGGGGGTGGGGTGGGGGGAGACAACAACAACAACAACAACAAAATCAGAAATCCTTTGACTACAATGTACACATCAATCCAAAAAACTTTAAGCACCTACTAAGGGCAAAACATTATTCTGGAACAGACACTGAGTATACCAAGATAAAATGAAAAATTTTTCAGGCTACTAAAAATACACTGAAATGTTTCTTACTGCTTATCACATATTATCAGTACATTTTATTCCATTAGGAAAATGGAGCAAAAGTAGTAAGACACAGGATAGAAAACAAACTTTCTTAAACTTCGGGAACTTTTACTAAGTTCATTGTGATCAATTTTATTCACTCTATTACAACCATTGTTGTGGACCAACTGAAAGAACATTGATTTGGAAGTCAGAAACTTGCCTCTGCCACATTTAAAAATTGTATAACCTTGGCTAAGTGTTTTCTCAGCTATAAAATGGACATATTTGCATTGTCACAGAAAATTCATGAGGATAAGATTAGATGATGTATTCAACTGCTATGTAAATCTTGAGGTAGCAAACTCATTACTTAAAATTTCTAGTAAAATCCAGAAAAGTGTACAGGAAAGGACAAGACAAGGTCCTAAGTGTTAGTACCAACTTGTGTGAATAGATGTGCAACTTTAAATAATTCATTTATTCTTTGCCTCATTATCTTCATCTGTAAAATGGGGCTGACACCTCTCCCAATAGAGTTGTGACAATCAAACGAAAGCATTCTAAAGTGACATATAACCACCTAATGGGTCAGCTAGGTATTGAAATGAATAGAGGGCTAGGCCTGAAGTTGGATCTCAGATACTTAATGACTATGGGCAAGTCATTTAACCCTGTCTACCTCAATGCCTCATCAGAAAAATGAGCTGAAGTCGTCAATGGCAAAAACAACTCCATTACCTTTGCCAAGAAAACCCCAAGGTTACAAAGAGTAGGGCACAACTGAACAACAAAAACAATCTAACCCTTGATAAATTCTTTAGCCTCTTAATTGGCTTCAGTTAATACTATGGTGGGCACACAAAATTAACTGAAATAAATGAGAATGATTGTCCAAAGGCTATAAGTCAGTTTTTCAAATTCAGAAACCTTTTAGAAAAGAGTATTATAGCCACATAAATTTCATTTTAATCATTTAAGTGATAATAGCTAACGTTTATATAGCGCTTACAATGTGCCAGGCACTTTACAAATATTATTTCATTTGATCTTCACTACAAACAGGGTAGGCAGGTACTATTATTACCCCCAATTTTAAGGGTGAGGAAATTGAGACAAAGGTTAAGTGACTTGCCCTGGGTTACACAGGTAGTAGATGAGGCCAGATTTAATCACAGGTCTTCCTGACTCCAAGCCCAGTGCTCTCTATCCACTCATTGTGCCACTCAACTGACCCTAAATTACATCTACCTTAAATGGAGATATTTAAGACATCGGTATACAAAAGAGAAAGTCCAGAATCAGGCTAATTCCCTAATTTCTTCTTTCTTGTTAATGCTGGTCTGAATGCTTGAAGAAACCAATCTGATACAAAGATAACTGGGACATGACTGTATTTTACATCCATGAAATGTATTATTGGGGGATTTGTTTTAAAGGATTGGGGGGGGGGGGAATCAAGGCAGAAAAAGGTGGAGAAAGAAGTCCTGATCAAAGGACAAGTCAGCAATTTGCTTTAAAGATATTCTAAGGCAATATCCTATTTTTTAACTCCTTCGGTGACCACAGGGGGTACTCAATATTTTAATTAGTGTCCTTAGCTTTAATCAAAATACTGAACAGGAGTTTGATTTAAAGTAACTTTAATTTCACACCCAATTCGAGAATTCATTAATAACCCTCATTCATTCCCTATTACATTTATCTTTCCTCCCTTCTTTCCGGCCCAAAAGCACTCTGGCTAAAATGTTTTATGAAAGGCCCTTGCCCTACACTGTTTAAAGAAGAAAATGCTTGCTGAGAAGCAACCAGGAAAGAACTCTTAAAAGTGTACAGACTCCTAAGGTGGCTAACACCTGTGCTGTGTAATTAAGAAGATGACAAAGTACAGCCGGTGTAAACAATTACACCTAGATGTCTTTTTTCCCCTTTAAATATGACGTAGACAGCTGTACAAGCTAGAAGTAGGAAACCTGAGTAGCCTGCCAAGCCGCCTGGGTTCGGCAGTGCATCCGGAGCACCGCCCTCCCAATAAAAGCCAAGTCCATCCCCTTCCTGCCCCCACTTTCCTTCATTACTCATCCCCCCTTCACCCCCCCTTCCGTCATGTGACCGCCGCCTGGACGCAGAGGTTGTTTATCCCCCTTCGGCGCTGCCCCATTGCGCAGGCGCCCCAGAGCCCATTCATTCGAACTGCGTAACAATGAGCCCCAGGGCCCAGGGGCTTCGAGAGATTGGAGGCTCAGGCCAACTCCACCAATACCTCTGCCTAAGCTCAGACAGAGACTCTGGGTAACCTTTCACCGCCACCCTCAACCCTCCTCAACCCGGTCTAAGCCGCCCCTTCGGCCTTCCCCCCGCAGGAAGAGTTGGCAATCAAACTTTGCCAAAGCCCTACAGCTCCGTGCCCGTCCCATGAACACGCACTGGGGCAGCTTCCCAGCCCGGCCGGATAGGCACCAGGAACGCTCTCCCTCCCTCAGCCCTACCCCTAAAGACCCTCGCGCACCCCAGCCAGAGCCGCCACGGCGAGTCGCCAGTCGGCTCGCGCAGGTAGGCTTACGGCCGTTATGAAAGGGTTTCAAGGACCAAAAGAAAGTAGAAGCGACGGTTAACGGCCACGGCCCGCGGCTGCCGGCCAGGGTGAAGTGCAGCACCCGACTGAACCTCGGCACTCAGCGTCCTCTGCCTCCCGCCATCCGCCCTCCCCCCCCTTTTCCTGAAGCGAGAAACAAACAAGCCCAGCCGCGAAGTGAGAACAACGCAAGTCAGAAACCACGCGAGTCGCGCCATTCTCTCTTGCGACCCCGCACACCCTCCGCCACCACCAGATAGGGCCTGTCGGGGCGTCTCAGGTCCCGGTCACGGCTTTCATTCCTCAACCGAAACTTTCCCACTTACCAAACCCGTCGCCATTACCAAGTCTTTCAAGCTTCTCCTTCCCCCTCCCCTCAACCCCCTGGGGGCCGGGCCTCCGCCTAGCTCCCTCGTTCTTTCATTGGCTTATAGAGTCGCCATTCGATCATTCTCCTGTTCCTATTGGGCACTATGGATGTCTGTCATGAGGGGCGGGTACATGTTGATAATTTGCTTTTGTTGATTGGAGAATTAGGTGCGTCAATCATAGGGGCAGGCTATTCGGATTGGATCGTTGCCGAGACTCCGGAGATATATGCCAAACTTTGTCGCGGATGTGAATTGTGGGAATGTAGTCTCTGACCGCCTTTGGATGCGGAAACGGGCAAGTTGATGGAATTCCGTGAACTACAACTCCCAGAATCCTCGGCGCGACCCAGTCTCGATAGTAAACAAGAGTCATTGGGACACGTGTATCAGCTCGTTTGTTTTGGTATCTGAAGAAAAAAGGAGGGGTCGAGGAAGGGAGGGTTTTGATTCTTGGTCCTTTCTTGCTTTCTTCTGGGCCTCTTTACTACACTCGGAGAAACTCATGCCTTTGATGCAAAAACTTTTGCTGCCCAGATAAAGTTCCTTGCTGGCCAGGTAACAGGAGATCCAGAGGCTGTTTATATACTAAATGAGATGAATTCACAAAATAAATCATCTTAAGATGACGCCAAGCATCTCAGAGGAAGGGGTCCCATTGATGGGACTGAACTTCCTGTAAAATGTCCCCGTCAAAAAGCAGCTTTCTCAACTGCAGTTTCCTTCTGGTGAGGGGGAGTGAAAGGTTTTGGATTTGGAGCCTTTGTGTGGACACGCAGGATATGATATGTTAAACAAAAGCTATGCCTTTTCTCTTAACTAGCGTTATCCTCAGTAAACAAAGCTGGTGGGATCATATTTCTAATAGAGAAACATGTGAATTAAACTAATTTGTATTTTCCAACATTTTCACTTAAGGTCTTCAAGAAGCTTGAGTGTATGTCCTCAAAACAGCTTACAAGATGTTTTTCCCCCTGTAATCAAGAAGAAAGCTGCCCTTTCACTCTTTTTCCACTAGGTGCTACTCCATGCCAAAATTACTGAAACACTGAGTCACAGCGTGGGGTGGTGGGGGTGGTGATGATTACTGTTTTATTGTTATATTCACTTTAAACACACTCCTCCTTTGCAATTGAGTACATTTCATCTGTAATTCATGTTTTCACATTCACATAACAAAACATTACCTATGAATAATCAATTCATCCTTACATCATCTTGGGAATGCTTCGAATTTTTCTAGGATTTCTAAACTGTATTCTTAAAAAAAAAAGATCAAGAAAATATAGATTTATAGCTGAGTTTGTAAAAATTGTTCAAGGGTAAGCCTATAGAATTACTTGGTGGTTATGAAATTCCCTTGGACGTTTAAAGCAAAAAATGTTTATAACAGGAATTCTTATCCTTTTTTGTGTTTTAGACTAATTTAAAGGGAGAAAAAACAAGTTAACAGACCCCCAGATTAAAAAATACTTTAGCAGTGTGACTCTGGGCAAATCACTTAATCCCCACTGCCTGGCCCTTACCGCTTTTCTACCTTGAAACCAATATACAGTAATGATTCTAAGATAGAAGGTAAGAGTTTAAGAGAGAGAGAAATACTTTATAAGATGATTCTCCCTGATGTGTGGAAATTTATCACAGACCAAATAGATTCAGTCTGGATATTGACCAAGATGTTACAAGATGAAGGTCAACAAAATGACAAAACAGTTCAAGGGAAATTAACTATGGTGGCACTTTAAAGTTTAAGATTTACAATCCTGATTTAGAAACACTCATTTGATCTTCACTAGAACCTCATAGGATAGATACTAAATGGACTATTCGTGCCCTCTTTTTTTTTTTTTAAACAAGGAAATAGATTAAATAACCAGATAGTAACAGGGATTCCAACAAAAAAAATGTCTCTTCTGACATTAGGTTAATTATTCTTTATATCAGGCCATACCATGTTTGCAAGATAAAAGATCAGAATCAGAAATCTTCCATTTTATCACTAGTGGGATTTTTTTTTCCTGACAGAATAAGCTAAATGTTCCCCCAAATGGAAATGTGTGATCTACTATTCTTAAAAATAATAAATTGGTTGGTTTCAACTGATTCTTTTGTAATTAAGGTCTGTCCCATTTACTGCTGGGAATTCTAGTTACCTTGCTTCTAGGTAATCAGCCCATTGGTTGTTTAATGCATATTAACTATAAGTGGCCATTTTATAGCCACACTAAGAACATGAACACTGAGAACACTCTTTCTCTGCCTTTCCACCCAGTTTCTTTATAGAACCCATGTAAGTCAACCTTAATTTCAAGTCGAAGTTTCTGTAATGTTTCAGTAAAGAGAAATTTCATGATACTTTGTACCAAAAAATGTTATAAAGAAGTAAGAGAAGGGAATAACCATTTATTAAGCAACAGAAACTTAACAAATATCTCATTTGATTATAGAGAATATAATTATCCCCATTTTACAATTGAGGAAACCGAGGCAGACAGCGATCAAGTGACTTGCCCAAAGTCATAAAGCTAATACAGTGTCTGAGGCCAGATTTAAACTCCAGTCTTCCTGAATGGCAATCTTGACTGCAAATACTCCACTCTGCCACCTAGTGGCCTAGAGAAAATGATTTATGACAGTTACTCTGTTAAAAAGTTTGGTAGTACCCTTCATCCATTTCCCCAAGAAAAGCTTTTTTTTTTTTTTTCCTGACCTGTCACCTAGCTTTCCAAAGGGCTTTTCTCAGAAGCTTGGAAAGGGTTTTGGAAGAAAATACTGTTTTTAATACTAATATAGAAACTTAAAGGGAGATTTTTATATAGGTTTTCTGCTTCCACACAGTAACCTTTAGAATTTTGATTATCTAAGAAGTCATTACAAATGTAGGTAAAGGTGGCCTTAAACTCTTTTGTAGGCACTTGAGCAGTCTCTCTCTCTCTCTGTGTATATATATATAACATTCACATACATACCTATATACTCACATGTATCACATAAAGGACATCCATCTTCTGAATGCCTCCCCCCACTTCACCCTCTCCTATGACATCCCCCCCTTTCTTATCGCCTCCTTCTTCTCTGACTTGCTCTTCTTTGTCTCTGTTCATTTTCCTGGCCTTTTTCTTGACTTTCATTTTTATCCTGAAGGTGGGTTCTGTTCACAGGAGAGAGGGGCCTGCTCAGACTTCAGTCTTTCCCTGCTGCTACCCTCAGTTCTAGTTCTGGGTTCCTGAAAGTTTCTGTTCTCCCAAAGGTTTTGGATGGACAGTGGGCTGGGAGCTCTGAAAGCCACTTCCTATTGCCGATTCAATCTACGCCGAGGCCTGCTCATGGCTGCCAGGGCTCAGCACGGTGGGCTCTTCTTGTGTTGGGGATCACGGCCTCAGCGCAGGATTGGGCAGGGGCTCCAGGGAGTTCAAGTTCTCACTACAGGCTCGGGCAGGGGTTCTGGGTCTCCCCTCGGGTTTACAGTAGCCGGCACGCAACAAATTGCTTGTGCTAAGGCTTGGGGCCTCACCTCTTGCTTCAACAGGGCCTCTAGGCTCCACCTTGGCTGCAACTGGCCAGGTGTGCTGTGGACTGCTTTGTGCTAGGGCTTGGAACTTCAAGGGGCCGAGTTCTGCTTTTGGCTTAAGCAGGGTCCCGGGATTTTGATGTTGGCTTCAGAACCTTGAGCTGCAGGAGGGATTGGGGCAGGGGCTTGCTAATGCCTTGTGCTGGTTGGTGCTCCTTCTTTCCTCACCTCAGTGAAACAGACCCTCCCTGCCTGCCTACCTTCCAAGTTGTTTTCTTCAGGAAAAGTGCTTCACTCCATTCCTTTGTTGGTTCTGTCACAAAATATTCATTTTGTTATTTTAATGTTGGTTGGAGAGGATTCTCAGAGTGGTTAGAGCGCTCAATTTCTCTACCTTACTCTCTTGGCTCCCGCATTTCTTCTATATGTAGTGTTAATAAGTATTCCACATCTTTCAAAGGCAGTCTGAGAGGCAGATCATTTAATCTTGTTAATTGTGCTATTTCTTCATTGGAGATGTCTGTACTTTCTATAGGTAAGTGTTTTCAGCCAATTTTTAGGCACACTATTTTAAAATTATTTTTAATTCTTAATTGAAACACATATACAAACACAATCATTTCCGTATACCTAGCAGAATACAAAAAGATTATATATGAAACTGACTCTCCAACAATCATTTACACCCCGCTTCCTTTCTATTTTAGCACGTTCTTTTTACCCTCCTTTCTCTTTTCCTTCTTAAAACCCTCAGAACAGAACCAAGCAACTCCAAGTCTTCTGTTTCCCCTATTTAATGTCCATGATCACCTTTGAAGATAAGGTTCTAAGAATCTAAAGGATCACTTGGTTTTTTTTCCTTCCCTATTAGACTGATGGCACTATGTCATCATTTAGCCCCTTCTCAAATTTATCTTTCTAGATTTCTCTGGACTCCCTGGTTTGTCTTTCAAACTTCCTACTCAGCTATGAAGTTTTTTCATTAAAGATCTATTTTTTCCTATCTAGGATTATAATCATCCTTGAAAAATTAGTTATTCTTTATTATAACCCTTTCTTCCTTTGCCTTTTAAAATATCATATTACATGATCCCCTTTCTTTCATAATAGAAACTTCTAGGTCTCAATTGAGTTCCATTTGAACTCCCCCCCCCCCAGGCTTACACTTATACACACACACACACACACACACACTCTCACACACACACTCTCTCTCTCTCTCTCTCTCTCTCTCTCTCTCTCTCTCTCTCTCTCTCTCTCTC
>NC_058134.1:150614683-150631322 GCF_016433145.1 Gracilinanus agilis
GGGGGGTGTTAAGCGACTTGACAAGGGTCACAGAGTTAGGAAGTGTCTGAGGTCAAATTTGAACCCATGACCTCCCATCTCCAGGCGTGACACTCAACCCATGGAGCCACTTTAGCTGCTCCCTTTGCAATATTTTTTGGTTTACATGTTCTGGATTAAAGTTATGACATTCCTTTGTGTATCAGCTGGGGGGGAGTTACAGGGGTTTGGGGGAGAGGGAAAGAACATGAAATATGTAACTAGGAGAAAATATTCAAAAGAAAAATTTTAAAAAATAGTTATGTCATTCTTAAGATATTTCTTTTGTTGTTCTTTTCAGATGATGGTCAATGGATTTTTTTCTATCTTCACTTTGCTCTCTAGTTATAATAGATGTGAGCAGTTTTGATATATGAAATATTGAAATATGCAGGATTTAAAAAATACTGTAATGGTTATAAATTTGTTCTTTTTTCAATTTTTGTATTATATACTCAGTAACCATTACCAACAAAAGATATTTAAATAAACATGTAAAAAAAATCATGTGTAAAAACACAAAGTCCATATTGTTTACAATTTGTTTTAAAATATGTAAATTATATATGTGTGCCTCTAAGAGTGAAAATCATAAGACTGGCCTTTAAATTAATAATTGTGTTAAATTAAAAGCAGTAGGGGAAAAAAGATGGAAAAATAGGAAAAATATATAGTTTACCTTCCTTATTGCTTCATTTAGCTGGCTATTCTACAGCCACTATAAGGGCCCCCTAGCCACACTCACAGGGAAGACCAATCAACTCAAAAACACAGAAGCAAAGAGGGCAAAATTCACTCTTGCCTCAGTTTGTCAAACCTTTCCTCCACCCACTAACTCTTTCACATCAAGTCTCAGGAGCCAACGATGGCTTTCTTTTTTGCCTGCAAAGCCAGGGCAGTCCAGGGGGCATTGCAGGGGTTATCGCCCTGCCCCTTGTCTCAAGATATCTTGACTCCATTGCTGCCCCTTTCCAGCTGCCATTCTATCCTCGTGACCCAATTTGCCCAATGATTTCCCTCACATAGTCCTCGCTTCCTGGCTGAGTTCAAACTCATGCCAGGTACACGTAGTCAAAAGGGGGAAGGGTAAATTTCCTTTGCACAGTGCCAATATAAACATCCTTTGCTTTTTAAATTCCCTTTGGATTTCTTCTACTTTGATACTTTTTTCTCTTGCTTTTGTGGCTTTTTAAAAAAGTAATTGTGTATATTATTCTTGTTCTTTTCTCTTTTCATCTCCATATATTTCCCTTATTTTCTTTATATTTCCGATATTTGTCATTTTTTTTTATATATATAAATCCTTACTCTCCCTTCTTGGAATCAATACTATGTATTGGTTCCAAGGCGGAAGAGTGGTAAAGGTAGGCAATGGGGGTCAAGTGACTTGCCCAGGGTCACACAGCCAGGCAGTGTCTGAGGTCAAATTTGAACCTCAGACCTCCCATCTCTAGGCCTGTCTCTCAATCCACTGAGCTACCCAGCTGCCCTGTCATTTCTAATAACATAATACACTCCATCCACTACATTAAAATAGCACAACCTATTCATCCATTTCTCCCAATCATTGTATTTGTGTTGAAATAAATTGTCATTACAAATAAAACTTTCATGAATATTTTCGTACATACACAGCTCTTTTATCTTCTTAATGTCCTGAGGGTCCAATCCTAGTAATGGGGTCCTTAGGTCAACGAGAATGAACAACTTTAGAGCTCTTAATGCATATTTCCATCTTGTTTTCTAAAAAATAATTCATAGTTGCTCTAGCAATATAATATCAAGCCTGTTTCTCCATGTTCCTATCAGTATTGAATCTGATCAACTTAACTCGTCTCTGTCCTCCTCTGTTAACATACATTCTCAGGGCCATAAATTGGTCCTTAGACAGCAGACACAATACGTTGCCAGGATTTTACAAGTCTTTCCAGCTTGGTCATACTCAGTGGAACTTTTGTTCCAATGCCACAACCCCTCAGGAATGCAGGATTACCTCCATAGTAAAATGAGTGGTGTAAAAGATTTTTGCAGAATATTTATGCTCTCTAAGCCATTGTTGTTCTACCAGAAACTATGTTTGGATTATGTGGATGCTCAGAGTTAGATCTGCTCTGAGCCTCAGAGATGTGGGGAGATGTTCTACATACCTTTATTTATATTTATAGATATTTAGTTTATCTAAGGTTCTATTTCATCTCCTTTACTTTATTTTCTTTTATTTTTTGTTACATCCACCTAGTTCTGAGAGGGGAAAAAAAATAAAATCTGCTGTTATTAGTCTCTCTGTTTCTATCTGTACTTCATTTAGTTTTTCCTCTCAAAATCGGGATACTCTATAACTCTTGGTGAATACCGATCCAAAAGAATATAGTTACTCTGTTCATCCCTTCCAGTTATATCCATTTTAGCCCCAACTCTGTCAGGGATCATGACTGCTACCCCTGCCTTCTCTGACCCAGCTGAGGTATAGCATCTCCTGCTCCAGCCCCTTCCCTTCGCTGTAGGTGTGTCAATGATGTCGCCTAGTTTGCAAGCCAGGGGATTTGGGAGATGGTGGTATAGCCATAAGTTTGTTAGGAAGAGAGGAGGATTTAAGGGGAAAGAAAATGGGTCCAGTTTTGGACATGTTGAGTTTAAGATATCTATGGATCATCCAATTCTAGATGTTTAATAGGCAACTGGAGACCTGGCTTAGGGATGGTTAGTAGACTTGAGTATCGTAGATGGAAACAATATGGGGTTGATGAGATCACCAAATGAAATAGTATAAAGGGAAAAGAAAAGGGGGTCTAGGATAGAGCCCTGGGCATGGACTGGAAGAAGATCTAGTAAAGGAAACTGAAGGATGTGAGCAACAAAATGGCGGACTAGCTATTTCCTCAGGTCTCCGTGCACCTCTCAAGCCACTCCTCAACAGAAATTGTGTGCCAAAGATAAGGGAATTAAAATTGTTTCCATGGTCCCTGACCCTCCCCACCCCAGAATTCAAAATAAAGTAAAAAAAAAAAACAAGGCCAGAGACTGATGCTCACTGACCCTAAACTCACTGGGCACCCCTCCCCTCACTGTCCATGCCTTGACTAGGGAAGGCTGCACTAGTCAACCCAAAGAGTAAACCTTGCATCAAATCTCCCCACACTCCAGTTCCCTCTCCTTTTGCCCAGTGCCATGAGATCACAGCTCCGAGCTGTGCTAGTTTGCTCAGGTCTTGCCAGCCAGCTCAGCCGTAGTCCTTCAGGAACAAAAGTCCGGGGCCTAGATGTACCCAAACTGCAAAGCTCTGAGCTGTCAGGCCAGAGAAATAAGGAACAGAGGGAGTGAGATCACCAAGACAGGCCAGCCTGCACTGGAGTTGTGCAGCACTCCACTATGCCCAAGGGAAGAGCACCACGCCCAACTGACCACCCCAAAGTCCACTGGGGCAGAGACC
Source organism: Gracilinanus agilis (assembly GCF_016433145.1). Lineage (NCBI taxonomy): Eukaryota > Metazoa > Chordata > Mammalia > Didelphimorphia > Didelphidae > Gracilinanus > Gracilinanus agilis. The sequence continues at coordinate 150,618,132 of NC_058134.1, forward strand.
TGAGCTGGTGAATTTTAACTTGCCCTTTGGGGGAGGAGGCTAAGACTCTTCGAGATCCAGCCCCGGAGGACACCCATAATCAGAGAGGAGGAACTCGGAAGAGATAAGTAAAAAAAGGGGAAGACAAAATACTGAAGATTCCAGGAAGAAAAAACTCGAAAAGACCTCAAACATAAACCAATAGAAAAAAACAGTAACAGGAAGAAATATGGCCTCCAATTCTAGTAAAGGAAGTCAAGCATCTATGAATAAATACTACAAAATGAAAGAAAACAATCCAGTATCTAATGAAAAGAGCAGATGGAACATGAGCAGAACATGGAATCTCAACACATTGTTCCTGAATAGTTTAAAAGAGAAATGAAAAATTTGAGAGGAAAATGTCTTACATAGTGTTGACTTGGAAAAAAACAACACAGAACTCTTAAGTAGTCAGAAAAGCCACTCTTTAACTAAGGACAGCTAACAGGGCTGAGTAGGCCCCTACACAGAGCTGCAAGCTACACGCCCATGCTGAGTCCCAGGATTGAACTCCGAATGCTCTGGGCCCTGACCCCAGGGAGTGCCACCGCGCTAGATGACCACTCCGAGGGACAAAAGAAATTGGGGAACCTCTATACCATTTGGGAAGATCCAGGGGCTGGGAAAGATGATTGATGTGACCATACTGACAGGATACAATCAAGCTTGGGAAAGGAATCCTAGCCAGAGGAATCGTAGCTATCAAGCATAGAGACACCTTGGGGTGGCAGGGAAGGGGTTACTTACAATGGACACTAAAGGATGGTCCCTGCCCAGGTGTGTCTTCCTAGGAAAGGGTCTCTGATACAATGGGGAAGACTACCTAAGACAAAAGAAGGGTCCATTATTCAGTCTGAAACTGCTAGCCTGAGATTCCCTTCAGAGTGGATTCTCAGGGAACCAGGGATAAGCACAAGCTTTGGGGTCTCCAACTTACTAGCTGTTCCTAAAACTTGGGGTTCATTGGATCCTACCAGGCCACAAGTTTGGGGTCTCTAGATTCCACATCGACAATAGCAAAAAGTGATCCGACTAGTCAATCTGCAAAGGCAAGCCTTACCGAAGAAACAAGAGAATAGATTAGGCATGCAAAAACCCCAAAGTAAAAGATAACCTATGTGTGGAGTGAGAAATTAGTGTGTTATTCTCAAGTTATGAATAGTAAGATCTAAAGTTGGTGTGTCCCCCCCATATCCTTATAAAAGCTTTTCAGCTTTAAGCGAGTCTGTTGGCCTCAGATCCTGAAGTATTTATGATCAAATCCCAAGTACCAATCCTGAGTACCCTTTCATTTTTTTTTTTTTAGATTCTCCTATTGTATCTTTGTATATGGATTATTAAAGCTTCTTCCCAGAGGTCAAGCCCAAAGGCTTGACTGATCCTCTCATCAGCCCCTCCTAGATTATCCAGTTCAGAACTACTCCCCTTCTTGTATTTATTTCCAACTTCTTGATCATAAATATTGATTTGCTTGGATGTATCCATTGTGAAGCTATTCTCTAATTTTTTTTTTAATTTTAAACCCTTAACTTCTGTGTATTGACTTATAGGTGGAAGATTGGTAAGGGTAGGCAATGGGGGTCAAGTGACTTGCCCAGGGTCACACAGCTGGGAAGTGTCTGAGGCCGGATTTGAACCTAGGACCTCCTGTCTCTAGGCCTGGCTCTCAATCCACTGAGCTACCCAGCTGCCCACAAGCTATTCTCTAATTTCTTGAAGATGTTAACTAGCTTGAATATGTTCATTGTAAAGCTATTCTATATTCTGTTTCCAACTATGAAATGTTATAATTCCTTCTGGGAGACTTGATTACATCAGGATTCTATAAGTAAGGGATTTTTCTGTGAATTTTTGGGCATTTTTCTGGGTCCATGACTTGCCACAGTGGCCCTCCCATCTCTCAATAAAGCATTATATTTTAAATGATTGATTTCCATGGTCACATATTTTTTAATAAGTGATAAAAGAGGGTGAACTTTGAAATTTCCAAGGTCCCCTCAATTTCCACTTGACATACCTAGAACAACAGGAGGAAAAAACAAGAATATTAAAAGAAAATATGTGCAGTATGCAACAAAACATATGGATCTCAAAGACAGGATCCATAGAAACATTTAAGGATCATAGATCTCCAGATGAACATGATAAGACAAAAACATTTTAATACCATAATAAAATGATAAAAATAGAACTGACCAGAACTTCTGAATATAGTGAATGAAACTGCAATGGAAAGAATTCAGATACTCTCCAGAAAAAAATGCAAGGCATATTGTGATTAAGTTTAACAATTCAATTCAGAATTGAGTTCTGTAAGTCATCAGAAAAAAGAACTTGAAACACAAAAGACATTGAAATAGTACAATATCATTCCATATCCATTAGAAGGAGTGAAGTAGGGTACTTCATAACATGAGTCCAGACATCCAGAAATTCAATAATTAGAACCATGATTTATTGCTTAAAAAAAAGAAAAAGAAATAGAAATCTACCAGCTGGGACAGCAGCTGGGACAACCTTCCCTAGTGGAAGCTGTGTCAGACTAACATTATAAGGCAACTTAAATACCTTTACAAGATACAAGGCTATCCAGGTTCTTATTTGTCAAGAAAAGCCTCATCACAAACATAGGTAGTGATAAGTAGATAACACTCAGATCATTCAGAGGATATTTACTTTTCACATGTGTTAAAAAAGATTAAAGAGAAGAGGATATATATATATATGTATATATATTCTTCCTTCTTTGTATATCTCCTCCTATTACTATTACTACTATCTCCCTAGAGAACTTCCTTCTAGATATTAGAGGATGGCTGGTGTGTAGATCTTAGGGATAGTATGGATGTAATTTACTATGCATCAAGTGAATCTAAAAGCAGGAATTGCCAGTAAATTTGACAAATCAAAAACAAACACACAAAATAGAAAGAGATAAACAAGGAAACTATTACACTGAAAGAAACCATAGAATACAAATCATTATCAGTAATAAATGCATATGCTCCAAATGGCTAAGCATTCACATTTGTAAAGGAAATATCTGAGCTTCAAGAATGCATAGTGACATAAAAGAATAAAAATTAAAATAACAAAAGAATAACAAAACCAGAATAAAAAGAATTAATCAGAACATATTAGGCAGAGTTATATGCTAACAAAACTGAGAACACATAAGAAATTGAGGAATAATTTCAAAAATATAAAATAACCCAGAACTATCAGCAGACCAGAAAGATATCTTAAATAACATGATTTTAGAAAAGGAAATAGATCTAGTTATAAAAGAACTAACAAAGGAAAAACTTTTAAAGACAAATTAGTACCCATACTTCATAAATTATTCTCAAAAAACAGAAAAAACCCTACGAGAATATTTTTATGAGACAAATATAGTTCTAATTCCTAAATCAGGGAAAGATAAAACACAGAAAATTATAGGCCAATATCATTAATGAAAATTGATTCCAAAATTCTAAACAAAATCCTACCAAATAGATTATAGTAATTTACCTAAGAAATCTGTTGTTATCAAGGGATGCAAGGATGGTTCAACATTAGGAAAATAATATAATTTGTCATATTAAACACAAAAACTTCCAAAATATTCATGAGCATCTCAGTAGATCCAGAAAAAAGTCTTTGACAATGTACAACATTTTTATGCTAAAAACCTTAAGTATAGGCACAGAGGGACTTTTAAAATATATATAAAAGAAATCTATCTAAAATTAAAAGCAGCATCTTATGCAATGGAGATTCACTAGAACCTTTTCTAATACAGAAGTGAAGCAAAGGTAGCCACTCTCCCCACTATTATTTAATATAGTTTTAGAAATGCTAGCAATACTAATAAAACAAAATAAAGGAATTAAAGGAATAAAGATAAATTTAAAAAAGAAATAAAACTATCTATCCCTATTTGATGTTGATATGTTTTACTTGGAAAACCTCAAGGAATTAACAAAGATATTAAATGAGGCAATTGGTAGCTTTAGCCAAGTTATAGGCTACAAAATCCTTAAAACCTCAAAACATTTCTATATAATGACAAAACAGGAGCAATAATAGAAAGTAAAATCCTATTCCAAATAACTACAAAATGCATAAAATACTGTGGATCCATCTCCAAAAGCACACAAAAGCCTCAGATTTAATTACCTACCAACTATTCCTTAAATAATTTAAGAACAAGCTAAATAGCTAGAGGAGTTTCAGTACTCATGGCTAAGCTATGCCAATAAAATAAAGATGACAATACTACCAAGATTAATTTTGCTATACCCAAAAAATTGCCAAGAAGATATTTATAGAGCTTGATAAAATAATAAAATTCAAGGGAGATGATAAAAAGAAGGGCCAAATGTGAAGATAGGATTAACTCTCCCCCTTGTTTGTTTTTAGCTAATCAAATCAAGAACTTAAAGTACCCCTACTTATCATTAATAAGGAGAGTTCACAAGTCACTCACTAGAGTAAGCTCACACCTCCAAAGGCCATTGCCTCCCTTCCCACCTTGAGCAGTGCTAGGCAAACTGAAAGACTGAAATTGGTTTCTGTGAAGAAGGAGGAGAGACAGGAAATGACAGGTAGTGACTTGGGGAAAAAAAGCATAAAAGACCAGACCAGCATGGTCTAGCATTCATTCCCTTCCTGGCTTTTGAAGAGATTGATTCCGGAGATTCCTTTCCTGGCTTGAAGGAGACTTTTCCCCTGGACCCTGCATTGGCTTGCTGGTTGAGTGGCTGAGATTCCTACCTTGGCTTTGGAGTACTTGGGACTTCTGGCTGAGGATTACTGGGAAATCCACCTGGAGACAGAGTCTTGGAGAAGCCCCTGTAGGGGCTGAGCAGACTTCACCAGAGAAAGGCTGGTAGAGTTGTTAGGAATGTCTCTTTGTCTACATTCACACTTTCATTCTTTCCCTCCTCTTTGTAAATAAAAACTGCTGAAAGTCATTTTGACTTAAGCTCTAATATTTTAAGATCAGTCACCACAATATTTCTTTATAACTCTCATATTTAGCATAAAACCTAAATTTAAACCTTTCACAAACCTCAAACTATATTGTGAAGCAGCAGTCATCAAAGCCATATGTGTGTGTGTGTGTGTGTGTGTGTAACAAAATTATAAAAATCAAGTGGGGCTTAAATGAAGAGATCTGAGAAGATACTTCTGTTCTTGTACAATCCCAAGGGATCTTGGCTATCCCAATCTAACAATGGTCAGTGCCTGTCTTTCTGGTTTCCAAGATGTCTGGGTTTCTGACCACCTTGGAATGTCCAGCCCTCAGAGACTCCTCTGTTCTGACATGAAGCTTGGTAGGTTACACATGTCTCTGGCTGATCTTTAGATATGTTGGCTTTGGCTTTGCTGGTGGCCCCCTTTCTGATTACCTGTAGACTTTTGGCTGACTTTTTTGCAGGTCTTGGGTATATGAAATAACTTATTTTAGTGTCTCATTGTATTTCCTGATCCTTATTTGTTTTGGTATTTATTTCAGGTTTTTGCTGTATTGGATATGTGGGAGCTTGGGTGACCTACCATCTTGGGCAGTCATATGTTCATTAATTCTACATGTAAAGGGGAATTGGCTGTTTTCAGAGCACACATAGCATGCTCTGCCTACTGCCAAATTATGTGGGGAGGCTTTGTAGTCTGTTCCTGTAAGTGGCTGATGAGATGGAAAAAGGGGCCCCAGCTTTCTCCTTTAGAGAAGGTGAAGTTCCATGACAATTTCCAGACTCCTAACTTCATGAAGAAGAAATGCACCTTTGAATGATGGCTAATCAAGAACTAGGTGTGGAATTCAAACACAGACCAAAATGACTCTTTTTTTCTTGCCAGGCTACATTTGAGTGAGGAGGCATGCACTACTGTGAGCCTCTAATTAGGCAGAAAGAGATATTATTTATGGCCCCAGGCTGGCATGAAGCCATGACCAAATGATTCTGCTCTTGTTTCTGTTGTGTCTATTCTTTCTTTCCTTTCATGAAAAATTATTAGAGACAGACTGCAATAGGATGTGACCTTGGGAATTTAAAAATACTCTGCATTGGCAGTCATGACTTCTTCCTATGCCACCTGATCTCTAGCCTCAGATGAAAAAACAAGCTAGACCTTCCTCTGACTTAGCTTCTTCTATCTCCTGCTTTACACTTCCCTGAAGGAAGATGGCCAGGGGCCAGGCTGGGCCAATTTCAATCTGTGCCAGTTACCAATATCTGCCAGTCTGACCTTCCAACTGGTTTGTGGAGAACCTCTGGTGCTGAGATTAGCAACTTTCACTTTGATCTCAAGCCTTGGATCTCCTGCTGCATCTGAGCTTTGAGGTAACAGGAAAGTCAATAGGAAATGGCACTTCCTTCTCCTATTGTACAGATTTGACTTCCATTTTTTCCTGCCCAATTTCCAACTTTCAGAGGGAAAAGTAGTAATGTAAAGGGGTCTCCCATCTGACACTAGTCATGTGCCTTCTATCTCATTCTTCATTTGTCTCCAGCCTAATCTACAACTTCCTTTGGGAAGAGAAGCAACACTTTCTTCTCAGTAATGAGACTTCTCACTCCTGATCAAACCCTCTACATGTCAGGGACTCAGATCCTGTAGATCATTATCCAAAACCTATTCCCCATCTCTCAACCTTTCACCTCAAGGTTCCCACCAAACACTGCTCTTCTTCCTTGCACTGTGCCCTCTGGAGTGCTTCTTCCATAGGCAACAAACTTCCCTTCATCCTAAATATTTTCCTCTCCAATTCCCTCATATTTAATTACTACTGACCTTCCCAAACTCCTGCCATGACACAGTATCCCTGACCATCCTTTTCAGTACTGGTTGCACTTCCATCCATTCCCCTCAGTTCACTGGTAAAAGTGGGAGGCAGTTGGAATACTCTCTGCTTCTCATTTCTAATTCTGGGATCTTTTCCTACTTCCATCACTCAATAACTTCTCCTCTTTTCATGCTTTTTATCTCTACCATCAAATCAAAATCTTCATAGCTATCATCTATAGATTTCCAAGTCACTTACCTTCTGTAATAGATTCAGTACACGGCTCACAGTTTTTCTCTTCTGCTCAATTCCTGCCCTCTTAGTAGAAAACAACAGCATGCATATTGGTTTTCCTTTAAACACTCTAATAATTCTGTGTCTCAACCCACTTACTTCCCCTGACTTTTATCATATCAGCCATATGCAGAGATTGGTCTTATGCTTAATCTTGTTGTCACTCACAAATGTACCACTTCCATATTAAAAATCCCCTTATCAGACCCTAATCCACTGGCTTTTAACATCTCCCTCTACCTTCTCTTCCTAAATGCTATACTTCATCCACACCATGACTTCTGTTTCCTGGACCCTTAAAATCTTTCCCTGGCCATCTTCCCTGCAAGGAGCCATCTCTCTGCTTCTCTCCATCTTGTTCCCTTGGTGAACCATTTCAATTCTACACTGTCCTCTTGAATCTCTAGCCTTCTTATTTCACCAGTTGTGCCTTGATTACACTCTGCCAAGCCTCAGCCTTGTTTGTGCCTCAGCCTAATTGCCTCAGGTTTGTGCTATACAACCTCAATTGGGTCCTCAATTGGTTGCTACTATACTGCCCTGATCAACTTTCTCACTCTCCACAGCTGCTCTTCTAAGCCTTTTCATTCCTTCTCAAACCTATTATAGCTTTACCCTCTACCCATCTTCTCAACTAAGAACATTTCCTCATATTTTGCAGAAAAAAATTGAGGCTCCTCTTCTCTCTTCTTCCTCATCTCATGTCACCAATATATTCTTCTGCCACTATCTCCATCTTCACCTTTATTTCATATGAAGTGACTTTACTACTTACCAAAGCTGTCTCCTCTCCCTGTTCAAAGGATCCCATTCCATCAATTTTTTTTAAACCCTTACCTTCTGTCTTAGAATGCATACTGAGGATCAGTTCCAACATAGAAGAGTGGTAAGGGCTACGCAATGGGGGTGGGGGTGAGAGGAGAATATGTGACTTGCCCAGGGTCACATAGCTAGGAAGTATCTGAGGCCAGATTTGGACCCAGGATCTCCTGTCTCCAGGGCTGGCTCTCAAGTGATATAACATGGATTTAATCACTATCTCTATGGTGACACTTCTCAGATCTACCGATCCTGTCTCAGCCTCTTTGCTTACTTTCAATCTCAGATCTCCAACTACTTTAGAGACATCTCCAACTGGATGTTGAAGGAATTGAGGGGATTAAGACAGGAAATGGTATTACTGAGAACTAAGTGAACCGCACTGACTCCATCTTGTGAACTGAGTATTTAATTTCAAAAATTAGATAAAAAAATAAATCTCAAGTAAAAAAATGAGAAAAAATGGAAAATTAAAGGAGAAATAAATAAAATGTAAGCCAAAACCCATAGAAATGGTGAGGTTGAGGGTCTGGGACTATGATTTTACCGAATCGGGGAACTCTTGGATGAGATGACTCATGTCAATAGTTTTTTTTGTTTTTTTTTTTTTACATCCTATGGAGAATTGCCTAGAATACTGATAGGTTAAGTAATTTGCGCAGGGTCTACACAGCTGGTATCTGTTAGAGATGGGATGTAAGTCTTGGATCTGAGGCCAGCTTTCTATCCGCTATGCCACGTTGCCTTAAAACTGATAAAAATAAAAACTCATTCATTGAAAAGACTTAGCAAGAGCAATACATTCTTAGCTAACCACATTGAAGAGAAGGATCATATTTCTAAAATAAATAGTGACTAAGGAGAAAGAGAGAAATATGAAAAATGATCAAAACCTATATGTATTACCATGACTATATGCCAGCCTATTAAATACTTCTACTGAGAATTTAAAAGAAATGCAAGAATATTTATCAAAACACAAATACCCAACTGATACAACATGAATAGAGACCTTAAATAATCTAGTTTCAGAAAAACAATCTAACCTTAAAGAAATCTGGGCCAGATGTATCTACAAGTGAATTCTGTCATACTTTCAAAAAACAATAGTTATATCATAAAAATTATTCTTAAAATTGGGAAAAAACTCCAAGTTTCTTTAATGAGATATAGTACAGTTATAAACATTGGAAAGACAAAGCAAAGAAAGAGAACTATAAAACAATATCATTCTTATTGATTAAAAATAAATTTTAATCAAACACTGATCAAAAAAAATTCCATCTTTGTGTCCCACAATATTGCGTCTTTTGAACAGGCACATTTTTGAAAAGGTTCAATTATAAATACACAGGTCAGACTGATAAAGAATTGTTCTAATGTCTCTGGGAACCAAGATGAAAAATATTATTTTAACTACTGAATCATTTGTATCACACTTCTATGATTTCAGAAAAATCTTTTTGATGTTGTTCAGAGACTTGGATCTTCATTGGATTGATGAATTTAGAGCTGAAGGGACCTAAGAGATTAGGTTCTAGCTCAGGACCTGAGAAATGAAAGGATTTGCTCAAGACATATAGGTAATCAGAACCATGATTTGAATCCAGACCATGAGTTTAGTGATCTTTACATTATAACTATGTAAATTGCCATATGTCTTCCAAAGCAAAATGAAATTGTTTTAAGGAACTGGTGATACTTCACCTGGAGAAGAGACTTAAGCCAGTCAGTCAACAAGCATTTATTAAGTAAGCATTTATTATGTGCCAAGCAAACAAATATGTACATACAAGACATGTAAAAGATAAATTGGAGGCAATGTCAGTGGAAGACACTAGGCATCAAGAGACAAAGGCTAAGTTTGAACTCAGACTTGACAGAAACCAGAAAACCAAAAAGATGAAGAGGGAGAGCATTCCAAACGTAAAATTAGGCAGCTCAGTAGACAAGAGGTCTTGGGTTCAAATCTGGCCTCAGACACTTCCTAGCTGTGTGATTCTGGGCAAGTCACTTAAACTCAATTGCCTACCCCTTACACACAGATTTGGGAAGGATATTGATTTGAGACTGACTGTAAGGGTTTAAAAAAAAGAAAAAAATTGTGGAATCAGGAGTCTGGTTCATGAAACAGCAAGGAAGCCAGTGTTGTTGGGTTGTAGAGTATGCAGAGGGGGGTAAAGTATAAGAAGACTGGAAGAGTAAGAGGAAACATGGTTGTGAAGGGACTTAAAAGCCAAAGAGAGGATTTTATATTTGGTAGTAGAGATAAGAAGGAGTCACTGCAGTTTACAGAGTATGGGAGTTTGTGCTAAATTTAGGAAAATCACTTTGGCAGCTGAGCGAGGATGGACTGGACTAAGGAGAGTTCTTCTGGCTCAGATCTGTTCTCTACTCTGTAAGAATGGGATTTTGCAAGGTGGATGGTACAGGAGGAGCCAGAGAAGGAGTGAATGACAGTTGGTAACAGTTAAGACCAGAGGGATTCTGGGTAATTCTTGGGAGGAGGAAGAAGGGGAAGGAATTTATTTCGGAAGATGGAGAGAGGGAGGAGGAGAACATCTCAGCTCGGATCCAGTCCTGAGGGCTTCCTGAGGATCTTTCTTTGGACATTGAAACCCCGATTCCCTGGTCAAAGATTCCATCGCTTCTCACCCAGCAAGACTTCAATCATGGAGTCTGCTAAGTTTTGGGACTCCATTTTGGGAGCCATCTCTTGGGCTCCTTCTCCCATTACCCAACCTTGCTGATAGACCCTTTCCCATCTCACTTAAAATTATAGAGAAGGATAGAAACAGAAACAGAAGAAGGGGAGGGAGACGCTTAGGAGTGGGAACCCCAAAGGTTCCCACCTGAGTGACAGACCCTATAGAAATAGAGAAGAGGGCACCCCAAAATCCCTCTGCCCTTCACCCCTTTCCCCCATCTCTATAATGACATTAATAAAAGCCATTCATTAGTCAGATAGCATCCCAGAGTGCCTGAGAGACCAGCGGGAGGGTAATCACAGCTTGGTCTGGCTGCCTCCATCTTGGAGCCAGACCACCCTTTGTAAAGTTGACTGACCTTGTGGGAGGCTTGGGTGAACCCTGCCCTCATTTGGAATTGGATTGGGATCCCCCATACTCATCTTATAGGGAAGCCTCACCTCCAAATCCTGTGGGGTAGTACAACCATCCAGGTCACCCAGTTTTGGGGTGACACCCCCTTGAAGTCTCCCAGAGTGTATAATTGGTGGGAGGGGAGAGCTAGAAGAGAGTCTCACCCCTCATAGATTCTCTCTCCCCCTCTATCAAACATTGGTTATTGGCTCTGTTTATTATTATAACTCTTTCTTGCCTTCAGTGAAAGAGTATTGGAGACAGAGCAGACTAGACTGTAACCTTAGAAAGAATGTGGTGCCAGAGACCTATCCAAGAAGAGTCCACACCACAATTTGTGGACTGCCAAACCCAGTGAAGAAGCCTTGAGTGACCTCCTTGACCCAGTGAATCAAAGGCAACCAAGAAGGAGCAACTTGTTCAGAGTCTCTCTCTCTATATCATTCTGAAGTGAACATGGCTGGAGCAAATTCTTTGAGTAGCTACCTTAACCACTTCAGTTTCCCCAGAGACTGAAGTGCTCCTGAGTATTGGAGGGGAATAGTTTATTCCTGTCCTTTCCATATCTTCTCAGTAAATATAGCTTTGTAAAACTTAAAAAGGAAAAAAAGAAATGTATCTCATTACAAAGATGCAGGGATATGGGTATAGAATGTTGCATAATTGCCCAGATATAATATGTTGGTTGGCTTGGCTGACATGCTTTTTTCCTTATTTTTTTTTATTGTTGAGTAGGGGGTATGTTGGTGGTATATTTAGAAATGAACATGATAGGAAAACAAAAGACATCTATGAAAAAATGTCCCAGATCACTCTTAGAAAAATGAAAACGAAAACAACTCTTTCTACCTCATACCCATTGGATGGGTAAAGATTCCAACCTGATTTCCAAATTGAAAGAAGAGAAGCATGGAAAAATATCATTACTATCCATTCAGAACAAAAAAAAATTCCATCTCCATGCCCCACAGTATTGTACTTTTTGAACATACAAAATTGTGAAAAGGTTTGAGTATAATTACACAAATCAAACTGATCTAAAAAGTAAGATGTCAGTCATTGAGGGAGCATATTGGTGAACTGTTAGTAGAGCAGTGGTCCAGCACTTTTAGAATGCAGTTTGGAACTATGCTCCTAAATTTACTAACTGTGTATATTCTCTGATCCTTTAATGCTCCTACTAAGTTTAAACCCTAAAGAGATCAAAGAAAGAAGAAAAAGGACCAGATGACAAGTATATATATATATATATATATATACATATATATATATATATTTATAGCAACATTTTTTGTGATAGCGGAGAACTTGGAAATCAAAGAGGTGTTAATCAGTTGGGGAAGAACTGAATAAATTATGGAATATGAATATATTGTACCATTAGAAATGATGAATAGGATGGATGAATTCAGACACTGCTGAGAAGATTTGTATAAATTAATGCTGAGTAAACAACTAGAAATACAATTTCAAAAACAACAAGATTGTAAAGAAAAGCAACTTGGAAAGATTTATGAACTCCAATCAATACAATGACCACTCATGACTCCAGAGAACTGATAAGGATGCATGTTACCCAGCTCCTGACAGAGGAGAGATGGACTAAAGAGTAGAATGAGACATACATTTTTGGAACATGTAGAATCTACGGCTTTGTTTCCATTTACTATGGTGATACAAAGATCTTTTTTTGTGTGTGTTTTGCACGGTATTTATCCTGAGGAGAGAGAGGAGCTAGCTAGCCATAGAGATTCCTCCCCTTAAGGAAAATGACATTTTGAAAAATGCACAGAACTTAAGGAATCCCAGAAGGAATTAGACAAGGCAACTTTGAAAGCGACATGTTGAATTTGTTATACACTTGATACAGCTACGAGGTATATGCTCTCAAAGAGATTAAAGAGTCAGAATCCCATATGTACTAAAATATTTATAAGCAGATCTTTTCATGGTGACAAAGAATTAGAAACCAAGGGAGTACTCATCAACTGAGGTATGTCTGAACAGAACCAGAAGAACAATTCATACAATAACAACCATATTGTAAAGACAGACAACTTTGAACAATTTAAGAACTTTTTGATCAACAAAATGACCAACCACAAATCCAAAGGATTCGTAATGTAATATGCTATTCACTTCCAGCTTATTGACCCAGTTTAGGTTGAAGTATATTTTCTC
>NC_058134.1:150638747-150733849 GCF_016433145.1 Gracilinanus agilis
CACAAGGCCTGGCATACAGTAAACACTTTCCAAATGCTTATTGATTGACTGGCAGACAAAATGGAAGGTCGTGAGGCTGTGCCTCAGCTCACACGAGGGCCAGAAGGGAATGCCTCTTCCTTCCGGAGAGCGCCTGGCCATTTCCACTCTCCCGATGCCCCCAGCTCCTTCCTGCATCCTATGCCCTCTTCACATCAGCCTCTGCAAGAGGGAACACATGACCCACCTCCTCCAGCAGCCTCCGCAGATACCCTGAGGTGGGTGCCCTTGGCCAACACAGGAAGCCTCAGCAGCACACCAGCACCCAAGGTGAGTTAGCATTTGTTACTGATGCTGGGGAGGGAGGAGCAGAAAGGCAGTTCCAAGATTGCCTCTGCACCAGTCCTAATCAGAGCAGGATTATTGGCCCCCGAGGCAACTCATTACCCAGAAATATACCAGGGCAGCATTTCATGATACACTATCTGTGATCTTTAATTAAATCACTCCCTTTGTCTCAACAATAACAATTGCATTTTTCATAATAATAAAATTAGCTTTATTATTCTCTCATTTTGAGATACTAGACCCTGGCAGCAGCAACCAGAAGGACTCTTTTTCAGCTCTAAAAATACAATTCTTCATTTGTGAATCTCTATTCAGGCAGAGAGATGGAGTAGATAGTGGATCTGCCCTGGGCTCAGGAAGTCCTGGATTCAAATCCCACCTGATTTTGCAACAAGTTTAATAACTTGAGTCTGTTTCCTTATCTTTAAAATGGGATTAATAACCTTGGCAGTGCCTTTTGCACAAGGTCATTGAAAGGCTCCAAAATAATGGGGAGACAGAAAATGCTATATAAGTGTTGTTATTATTAATCATCCATTAAAAATTGATGGGGAAGAGCGGTTTCCTTTAGTATTCTGTCATCTGCAATTAAACATTCTCTCTGTCCAATATTCCTTCCAGAAACACTTCTTAGCTATGAGCCTACTATGTGCTGGGCACCATTTTCCCTCCCCGCTCCTTCCCACCCACCTCCTAGAGATAAATCTTGAGAGGCATTATCATTGGGTGGCAGTGGGACAACTGATAGATCCCCCTTGACTTCAGGAGGCCTAAGGTATCCGCAATCGATAACTCCCTTCACTGCTTTTGACTTCGGCTTCATTAGCCTAATCAGATTTCATTAATTACTGGATTTCCTATCTACTCAACTGGTCTCCCTACTCTGTGCTGACCTCTTCTTATTTGTCAGGATTGATCCAAGAATAAATCACATCACTGCTCCCTTGGATAAATGGGCTTTTTACTTAACCTCAATTTCTGGCTCTCTCCAGTTAGACAATTACCAAATTACAGGCCACGTGGCCTCCAGGGGAGTACAGGAGCCCGAAAGCGTGGACCCCGGTGTGTGACCGATCTCTGTCTGAAGCTGCCAACCATCTCTTGACTGCTGACGTGAAAGGCCCCCTCAGTCTTCATCCACTGTAAGCTCTCTTAGCTTTTGACACCATCTCCTGGACAGTCTGTCCTTCTTTGCTTTGGGTGACCAGCCTTTCTTGATTCCTCAGTTCCTCTTCTGGCTCTGCTCCTACTTTACCTATCTTTAGTCCCTGAAGCATGTATATTCTCCATAGTCCTGTCCCGAATTCTCATTCTCTGCCTCTCTCTCTCTCTCTGTCTCTCTGTCTCTCTGTCTCTCTCTCTCCCCATCCCTCCTCTCTTTCCCACCCCCCCGTCTCTCCTTTCTCTCTGCCTCTGTCTCTCTCTTTCTTATTCTCTCATTTCCCCTCTCCTTCCTTCTCTCCCCTCCTTGCCACCTCTTCTCTCCCCTCTCTGTCTTTCCCTTTTTGTCTCTCCTCTCTTTTTCTCTGTCTCCCCTCTTTTTGTCTCTCCTTCTCTCTGTCTCTGTCTCTCCTCCCACTGCCTATTCTCTAGCCTGCAATATACTTCCTCCTCAGATCTACTTCTTAGAATCCATGTCTTATCTACACTTTGTTATCTCTTCCAGTGCTAAATGTAGTGCTGTACACACATAAGCACTTAATAAATATGGCAGCTAAAAAAACTAATGTGATGTTAAGGCTTCATTAAAGACAGGATGAGGGGACAGTCCTATTGCATCTTATCCTGGTCAGATCACATCTGGAGCATGGTGTTGGGCTTTGGGAGTCCTATGTTATGAAGAATACTGATAAGATAGAGAATTTTCAGAAGAGGACAAGCAAGATGGTGAAGGGCTTCTCAATCACAACATACGATGATTGGCTGGAAGAACTTGGGATGTTAAGCCTGGAGACTTAGGGGACAACGATTGCTGTCTTTAAGTATCTGAAGTGCTGTCACATTGATGGAAAATTTTAGCTTGAAGAAAGGGAATTTTTCCTGAACAATTAGAACCTCTGCAAAGAGGAATAAGCTACTGCTGTTTATAGCTGGTACACTACCCTTTTCTAGAGGTCTTCAAGTGAAGGCTAGATGACCATCTATTGGGGAGTCATAGAAGAGATTCTTGAATAAGAACAGGTTGGATTAAATGGCTTTGGAGGCACCTTCGAACTCTTCTTTGATTTCCTATCTACTATAAACCTTGAATACTTTTTTTTAATTTTAAACCCTTAACTTCTGTGTATTGACTTATAGGTGGAAGATTGGTAAGGGTAGGCAATGGGGGTCAAGTGACTTGCCCAGGGTCACACAGCTGGGAAGTGTCTGAGGCCGGATTTGAACCTAGGACCTCCTGTCTCTAGGCCTGGCTCTCAATCCTCTGAGCTACCTAGCTGCCCAAACCTTGAATACTTTTACAAGTATTTTGTCTTACAGTAGTAAACAAAAAGAAGCAAAAATTCCTCTTATGAAATTACTTCCACAAACATTTTAAAATTCAGAATTCTAATATCTTCTTCTTTTTTTAGTATTTGAAAGTTTTCTTTTCTTTCTTTCAAGAATGAATACAGATTTAGACACCATCTTGATAACACTAAAACTTTTCTTCCTGATACTATGGTAAATAAGTCTCACACTTGAGCTTTCATTACCAATGATCAAATCTTGCTGTTCCTAGCTCCACATTTCCCATATCTAATCCCTTCCTTCTACTTACACTGATAGCATTTTAGCTTAGGGCTCATCATCTCTAACTGAGATTACTGAAGTGGCCTCCTAATTGGTCTCACTGCCTTAAGCCTCTCCCCATTCCACTCTATCTTCAATGCAGCTGCCAAAGTGATTTTTTATTAAGAATAAATCTGACCATGTCACTTTCTTCTCTCAGTAAAAATTCAATGTTTCCCTTTTGGATTAAATATAATTCCTTTTTCATTTTTAAAGCCCTCACAGCCTGGACCCAACCTCTTCTTCCCTCTGTGATCTTGCCAAACTAGCATTCACCCCGGGCCTCACACATGACTCTCCATCTCCTGTTTCAGGTCTTTGTACTAACTGTCCTCTGGAACCCATTCCCTCCTCATCTTTGCCTCCCTGAAGCCCTCTGTCCCTTAAAGAAACAGCTCAAGTAGTACTCTCTCCACAAAGCTTTTACTGACCTCCCTAGCCGCTAGTGTCTTTACTTTCTAACTACCTTGCATCAATTTGTATTCATTCTCTTTATGTTTATTATGTTTATACTTAACATAAGTATTTACTATTTTCTCATTAGAATATAAGTTCCTTGCAAGGAGAGATGACTTTATTCATTCTTCTAATCAGCTCAGTACATAATAGGCACTTAATATTTTTAACTGCCTTTGCAAGGAAGGAGTCACAGTTACTAAAGATCCAGAAAAGAGAGTTCTTGCCACCAAAGTCCTTGGTACTGTCAAATGGTCCTACATCAGAAATGGGATGATTTTATTAGGAGAAAGGATATTAAAGCAACACATTAGCATCTGTTCTGCTGCTGTACTCAAAGGACAATGGGATTTTTTTGTCTGACTTGCAGTTGTAATTTCCCAGATGTGTTGACACTATTAGAATGTGAGCTCCCAGAGAACAGAGACTGTCTTCTTTTTTCTGTTTGTATGCCCGGTGCTCTGAATACAGTAAGTACTTAATAAGTGCTCTATTTATTAATTAGTGATTATTCAAAGAATCTCAAAGCAATTTGAGCTGCTGTCTTAGCTATTTTCCCAACTCTATGAGATAGGGAGTAGGTATCCTTTATCAAAATAAATAAATGAGCTATTGATCAAAGACCAGGAGTGGCATTCTGTGTTATAGTCATACTAAAAAATTATACCTTTTCATTTTTTCATGCTTTAATATATGTAACATGGAAAAATACAAATTAATTGTGCATGCTTAAAAAAAAAGACCAAGTAGGGGTAACAATCTATTTCAATAAAGAAAAGAAACTACTTTTTAAAGATATTTCATTAGAAACATTCAACCTTTAAGCAGAACAAAATTATCTGTACTAAATAAATACAAATATGATCGTTCAAATCAGTACAATTATATTTGAATTAAGTACCTAAACATTTGACAGTTCCAATAGCGTGGGCTGAAGCTGCTCGGGGTTTGTTTGTTACCAGGGCAAGTTCGCCAAAATATTGTCCCCTGGAATATCGGGCAATTTCAATGGCATCGTTCTCTTCTACTTCCTGTTTATTCTGGAAATGCATTAAACATTTATTGAACTTCTTTTAAATAAGTTAAATTTTAACATTAATATGAAAATAAATCTACAACAGTCTTCTGTATTTTATTACATGCATTTTTTCAGCGGGTTAAAGAACCTTACCTTCCTTTTCATACTTATTTTCACTTCTCCAGATTCTATAATGAAAAAAGAATCAGCTGAATCTCCCTATTAGGAGAAAAAAAACCACATTTAAAAAAATTCAAGCTCTGTTCTATCCATTTGCCCATGTTAGCCTCTGTAGCCTTTAAACAATGTAAAAGATCATGCAACAAAAAAGGAAAAGGAAACCTTGAAATGAGCTACCTCTTTTTTCTTGGCATGAGAAGTGTTGTCAAATACATTATAATAATATTGGAATAATATTCTGGACAGTCATTCTACATTTTGTCCCCCAAATATAAGCATCTCCCTATTAGACTAATATAGCTCCCTCTCTCTCTAAATGGATATATTTATCTGTCCATTTGCTATTTATTCTTTCTCTCTGTGTATGTTAGTGAGTATATATGTATGTGGGTGTATTATAGATCTATGATATCATTGTTTTAGGTAAATCCTGGTGTGAAAACTCCCATCACTGGCAAAACTCAACACATCAGCCTTCATTTATAGTTCTAGAGTACAGCTTGGGGTGCTAAAAAACAAGACGTGGCTATGGTTATAAAGTCAGTACATGTCCCAAAGGCAAAACTTGAACTCTGGTCCTGTCTGACTCCATGCCTGACCCTTTATCCATTTAATCATACTGAATACATGCGGTACAAAAACTCTGTCTAAATTTTAGTCTGGGTAACAACTATTTGAAACTTAAAACCTGGCAATATTACTTTGGGCCACAACCAGAAGTATTCTGGACCCAGCTCAAACTGTGGCATAAAAGTCAATTGCTAAATTTTGTATGTGAGCATTTACTCTTCAGGAACTGGCAAATGCTCTAAATCAGGGCCAAGCTTATTGTTTGTTGATTGCCTAGATTTAAGAAAGCAATAAAGAAATGTTTAACCTTGGATATATATGATTCTATTTAATGCTGTTGTTTTTTTGTTTTTGTTTTTATTACAGGGCTTGGAGCTGAAAAGGACCTTAGAAATCATATAGTCCAACCCTTTTATTTTATAGATAAGGAAACAGAGGTCCAGAAACATTAAAAGGAGTCCTCAGTGTTATATAGGGAGCAAATACTGGAGCTGGGATCTTATTCTCCTTCCTTGAACTTAAAATCCAATCCCCCTTTCTATGATAATATATTCTATATGCTCTGTTGATGTACTACAGAATTTCTTTGGATTTGGGAAAGCAATCCTATAATTTCTTTCATGCCTGGGAAGACTTACATGAACTGATGCAAAGTAAAGTCAGTAGAACCAGGAAAACACTGTGACCACAAGGATGTCAATAAAAAAGAATAATAAAGTAAAACTTAGTTCTATGCAACTATAATGACCAAGCTTTACCAAAGAAGAGATGAGAAAATAAACTTCTTTCACAGGGACTATGGGTATGGAATAACTGATTTTCTAGAAAACTAATAATATTTTTTTGGCTATGGGGCAAGTTAGGGGAGGCTGAGAAGCATATATTAAAACATGGATATTACAAAAAAGGCATTAATAAAATGAAAAAAGTAACAATATAATTTCCCCCAGGCCATCTGTTGTCAATGATTTAAGGAGATTTTGTGGCTGTTTAATTCAATTCTAAGGCTTCCTTTGTAATCTGTATGCATATATCAGCTGTGCAGGCTCATAAATCAAAGTCAATCAAATTATTTTGTTGCTGTTCAGGATTTCTAGATTTCTCAAAATATTTTGGGAAACATGGGTTTCTATCAGATTCTTTCTACTATGCTTTAATTTAAACACTAATATTTTAGTTTTTATACATTTTAATTTTAAATACTAATATTTTAATGTAGATAAATAGCTGCTCTTACTTTCTTTAAAATAAGTTAAAATTAAATCATGTCACAAAATAACCTATTCCTTGGGTCAAAGTTTATGTAAAATAAGGCTTGTAAATTTACACTTTTGTCTGTGACCAAGAAATCAGACATCTGTCTAAAGAAAAGCAAGGAACAGATGTAGAGCCTCTCATTTTTATTATCTGGGAGATAAGGTTTTCCTGGGAATTTCATATGTTGAAGTTTTAAGTGTAGGGGGAGACAAGGAAGAACTAATTTCTGCCATATAAACCACGGGTCGCGTAAGATGTTTTTTAGTTTATCAGTTTGTAGGAAATAAACTAGTCATCTTCTACACCTTCCTCAAACTAACATAGCATTCCTTTTAGCCAATTCCAAGTACCCATATACAAATCAAGTGGGGAAATTTGCCTAGTTAAAGACTACTGAAAACAACTAGACAACCTGGTAAGCTGACACAGTCAAGAAGATGAGACATTTGAGTACGTCTTTTCATGTTAAGCAATTTAGGAGATCCAAACAGTGAGTAGATGCCTTCTTTTCTCTTGAGTTCCATGGAGAACAATTTAAGAAGTGTGAATTGGGGCAGTTAGGTGGCTCACTGAATAGAGAGGCAGGCCTAGAGATGGGAGATGGGTTCAAATTTGGCCTCAGATATTTCCTAGCTGTGTGACCCTGAGCAAGTCACTTAACTCGAATTCCCTAGTCCATAAAGCTCTTCTGACTCAGAACCAATATTTAGTATTGATTTTAAGACAGAAGGTAAGAATGTAAAAGGTAAGGGTTAAAAAAAAGTGTGAAGAGCTAAAAGTAGTTTAGGGATGGATGCCTCTTTAAGAAAGTTCACTAAAAGTGCTAAAGTTGATAATAATTTTGGATGAAATGATTTTTAAAAATTCATTCAATGATAACAAAATAAATAGAATTTCCTTTTTGAAAGTAACATATAATTAAAATACATGATAAATCCTCTACCTGAGCAATAATCTGTTCTCCATCTTTGTATACTTTGGTGCCTATCACATCAACCACTTTCAGACGTTCTGAGACCTTCATGAAACAAAGAATAAAAAGATGATAGTTATTGTTAGGGACAATCAGTTAGCATATTTCATTTCTGATGTGTCCATTTTTCCCAAAAGGCATAATAATGGTTAGTTCAATTGCCATACCGAGCAAAGAAAATCAATAGATGAATCTGTATTTTGTAATCAGTCATTTATTAAAAATCCTAAATAAATCTGAGAAAAGGAAAAGTCCAAAAACCTAGCATTTATTACAAAGATGCCCTTCCTGCTTACAGCTAGCTGGCCATGTGCACATGACAGCACTGAGGCTCTGAGATGATGAGGTATTTCCCCCACGCTTCAGGGTATTTGTCAGACCCTCAGCCTTGAGTCACATACACACAGAGGCAGTATGGTCAGTCAGAAGTGGAAATGCCTAGACTTTTAAGAAGCTCTTTCATCCCCTTCCAAGTTCACAATGAATGAAAAAGCTCTTATTGAGCTTTTACTACGTGTCAGCCACTGGGCTAAGTGCTAGAGATATAAAAAGAAACAAGCAACCTAGATCCTGCTCTTAAGGGGATTACATTCTAATAAGAGAAGACAACGTGAGTCAGAGCTGGAGAAGGAAGGGAGAGGGGTTTGGAAGTGGCTGGGAAGTTTCATGGTAGGCTGGTTCTGAGGAATAAAAAGTGAAAGTTCACTTATTAGAGTCCAGGACCCCAGGGGCAAAGCTTGAGTTCCAATGGATGAAGAAGAGGACCAGAATGACAGGTTAACAGTGGAGTATAAGAAAAGAAAAATCTTTAATGGGGTTAGGGGAGAATTATTACAAAGTGACCCATTGTCTCTTCTCTAATGGCTCTTCTTCATGAATCGGGAACCATCTTAAGTCCTCTGAGATGCTCACTTAGCTTATTTACATGGTATCATGATTTCTATTAACTGCAAAGGGGCATTGTCAAGTGAAATAAAATATACAGCACGTGTGTATGTAGTCTGATGGTAGGATAAAAGGGGGAAAGACAAGATTTGTAAGATTCTGAAAAATTTCAGCTGAAACATAATATTGATAAAGTTCAGGTATATCAGTCTCAATCTTTTGTAGTATCCTATAGATTAGAATTTTTATGTACCACTGATCCAAAAAGGGCCAGAGAAAAAAGAATCAGTACAAATTTAACAACCACTCAAAAAGAAAATCCTACCGCAAATTGCATATGCTGCTGTCATCTTCGTATACAAAGGACAGTACACGATGAAGCATCCACGGGGTATGTAACTTATAGGCACTTGTATTATTGGGATCAGAGAGAGTTTCCTTGAGAAGCAGTAAGCTCCTTGAAGGCAAGAAGTGTTTCTTTTCTTTTCTTTTCTTTTTTTTTTTTTTTTGCCTCCTTTGTATCTACAGTGCTTAGTATGTTGCCTTTGCACAAAAGTAAGTGCTTGATGCTTGTTTGCCAAACTGAACTCAACTAGACTTCACGAAAGAATCACTCTATCAGGTACAGGAAGAAGTGAAAATAAGGATTTTCCAAAGATGAAGAAAATAAAAGTTAATCTGGGTTGTCTCATATTGCTGTACAAAAAGGAAATCATTAGGATCACACATTTGTATATGTGGGAGGAAGATGAGATACCAATGCATGAAAATAAAGGACTGGGATTCCCTCTATGTTCTACTTTGTTTGGAGTGGCCTTATTACACTTCTGGGATAAGTGGCAAGCAAGTAAATATCAAGGGAATATAAATTGTGGAAAGTTGAGAGATACCTGCAGAGCACAGTCAAGGTCCTTAAAGAATACAACTAGGCTAAGCAACAAGGAGAGCCTCTGGACATTATATCATGTATTTTGGGCCATTTGCTGACAGTCTGATGAGGAATACGGAGTTTTTTTCCATATTATAACTTCAGCAGTAGTGAAAATCTTTAAAGCTCACACAAAAGGACACTTGAAGGGTCTCTAGCCTATGTGAACCTACGTTATTTACACAAACCATACCTATAACCAGCGACTGAGGGCTCTGTGTTTTTGTTACTTGTACAACATAATTGTTTCTTTACTTTTAGATTGGAAATTTCTTGAAGGAAAAGATCATTTATAAATTTCTTAGAAATCAAAAGATTTTCTGGGCATTCAAAATAAGAAATAAAAGCAACGGTAGACATAATGGCAACTGTAAATGGGAATAACAATGAAGACCATCAGTGTAATTCGCATACAGTATTTTGATCATTTGGCATTAAAAATGTTAGATGCACTGGCTCTATCTATAAACAATTAATGGTTGTTTATTATGTAAAAGAGCACTGAATCTGAAGTCAGAGGCCTAGGTTTAGATTCTGCCTCTGAACATGTGTGACCTAAAACAGACAACTTAGAAACAAATCTTAAAGAACCACTAATAGAAATATACACTTACTTCTAGAGATTTAAGAAATGGTAGTGACTCGATAAAACTTTCATACATCCTTCTTTTTTTGGCATTGTTTTTTACAATTATCCTTCGGAAGGTTACCCTGTCCTAAAAGCAAAATATAAAACAGAATAATGGAAAAGGTGAGTGATAAAGATAAAAAGAAGCTTAATTGACTTGCGTGTATGGTATAGCTTAGTTCATTTCCAGTGAGTACCAGACCATGCTTTAAAATAAACTCATTTTCTCTGAATTGTAAGATAAAGATGTTATGTACTTCTAGATAACTTTAGTACAATTAATTCATGTTATTATTTTACACTAAAATATAAAATATGTAACAAGTTTCTATGTAAAACATCTTGCTATTCAGCATGGAATACTTTTATGATAAAAAAGAAAATGCCATATAGATCTTGTTTCTACACACACACAGAGGATTTTATTGAGAATTACGGTAATCTACCACTAGGGGGTGGTGTCAATCTTCCAAAAAAAAAATTCTACACATACAGAGAGAGAGAGAGAGAGAGAGAGAGAGAGAGAGAGAGAGAGAGCGAGAGAGAGACAGATAGACAGGCAGACAGACAGACAGACAGACAGACAGACACAGAGAGAAACTTCAAATTGGATTTTTTAAAAAAATGTTAGAATATTTTTATTTCCATTTTTTTACAAATTGCATTTAATAGCAAATTTCCACACAAGTTTTTCTGTTATATGGTCAAATTTATCTCCCTCCCTTCCTTTCCCTTCCCTTCGCTTCCCCCTCCTAGTGCTGGAAGGTGATTCAGTTTGCGTTATATGTGTTTTATCACACAAAACATATTTCCAAATTGCTCATTTTTGTAAGTAATCTTACAAAACCAAAACACAACCCCAAATAAACAATAGAAAAATTGTATGCTTTCATCTACATTCTGACTCAAACAGTTCTCTCTCTAGAGGTGGATATCATGGAATTGGATTTCTAAGGCACTTAAAAGTCATTTGTTCCAGTTCCTTGCCTTTACACAGAGTCAAGTCTAAGCTATATAGTTATTCTCTTTATTTTAAGACTTCTAGGGAAACAGAAACTATAACCTTCCAAGACAGGGCCTTCCAATGTTTCACCATAGAATTACAGAATTCAGAACTGGAAGGGGCATTATTTTTCCTTATTTACATTATAAAATACCTTAATCTACATACAGAACCACACTTAAATGACGGGGAAACAACAACAAAAAAACTCTTAAAATATTTTGTTATAAAATTTATTTGTGGTGAACAAGACATTTGTAAATAAACTCATTTATTTTTTAAATAAAACTATTTTTAAATAAAACTATCTTAATATTTGTTAAATACCTAAAAGACAACTGCTCTAAAGTTGCAGGCCTAGGTTCAGATCCTTTCTCTGAACATTTGTGACCTATGAGACTTTGGCCAAATCACTTCTTGGGTCTCATTTTGCTCACTTATGAATGGAGGGAGTTGAACTAGATGGTCTCTGAGGTTACTTTCTGATTTAGTTCCATGAACCTATCAACATGCTTTAGATATGCATTAACCTGGCCAATAAATAAATTATTCTTATGGCATAGAGTCTATACAAAGGATGTAGCTCATGAAATGAATTGGCTCCTAAAAGGGTTTAAGGAAATATATAATACCAGTGCACTGCAGTCTACAGACTCCAAAGTATTGATCATATTTTGTTTTTAAAAATTTTTGAATAAATTGTTTCTCTGTAAAAAATAACACGTAATATTTGAGACTAGCTATTGTACTGCTGCTAACAATTTCCAAATTTTTGTTTACTGAAAGGTACAGGCCACTTTTTAATACAGGGCCTCTTTGATGGAACAAATGAAAACTATGCTTCTCCATTTCCTTTTTTAATCTACGTAATATTTAAAGAGAGTTTGAGATTATGAGGTCTTTTCTCCTTTACTAAATAGGTACATTTTTCTTCTATAATTTAAAAACAAAGGTTCTAATTTCAAGAAATTATTGATCAAGAATGAGTTATGATCAATTGCATTCTGGTAGGGATAGCAGCTACGTTCTTCAAAGATAAGAATTCTTAAAAACTACCAAAGAAAGGCATGATAGAAGCAATCCTTTATAACTTCATCTACATTTAAGAGTGGAATTTTCTAGGTTGTATGGCATTGTGTTAAGGCAATTTAACATTTCTCATGCTCTTGAAATCCTACCTGGAAGCCAATCCTTCCTTCTACTCCCTACGCACAAAGTCTGCTTCTATCTAGTAAATATATATATATATATATATATATNGCAGGGGTTCTGTCCCTGATCTATTTAGGGGCTCCTCAATGACTAATGAGGCAAATCTGGGACAGGCAGGTTTTGACACAATTCAGACAGCTGTTTCCACATGTGAAATTTGGGTTTAGATTTTCAAGTAGCTATTTTTATTGGATCCTCCTCATAATTCACTAGAATGACATTTTGCAGGTGTTGGGACCTTCATGGGGAGTGATTTAAAACTGCAATTTCCCATCATGCTCTCGCTCTCCCTCTCCCTCCCTCCCCACCTCCAATTCTCAAAAGTATTTACATCATCTTGTTTCCATTGAGGAACTGCATCCCAGAATACCATGTTTAAAATACCCTTCAGATGGGAAGAACACTTTTATGTATATGCATATTGATGTTAGTGAAGACAGAATTTGGGAGAATGCACCTGAGACGCACTTCCTCTGGGTCAGCCCCATCATCTTATACATATTGACATGAGCTAATTCATAGATTTTAAGTTCCTTATCCAAGGTCATGCAATTAGTTAGCAGTATATCTGGGAGCAGAACTCTTAGAGAAGAAAAGGATTCGTGGATAAGAGGATGTTCTCTTTGAGTATTACAAGATCCGTTACGGTCATGAGCATTTAGACCCCAAAGAGTGGAAATAGGGGCAATTATGAAAAGCTCAGGAGAGGTAGATTGAAGCTTGGTGTCTGGAAAAACTTACTAATAAAGCTGTCACAAAGGGGAATGAGTTACCCATAGGAGGCAGTGAGATCCTCCTGCTTAATACCTTCAGTCAGTTCCTAGCTGATTACCTGTTGGTCATGCCAAACATGTGAAAGCAGAGTTGATTTTCATAGACGGAGATCCCTTTGAATCTTGACATTCTATGACTCGATTCTTTCTGCATGTTTACAGCAAACGATTTCTAGATGAAAATGATTTATTTCTACTCATGTACCAGAAACGTGAAGGTTCTGGCTCAGAGTTCAAAGTGTCAACTCGAAATGAGATAGAGACAATGTTCTTCTCCTCTCAAAAGCATCATCCGGGCTTCTCTGTCTTTGTACCTATCATAGGCTTTTTGTCTAGTTCTAGAAAGGAACTCTGACGTCACCTAGGCCAACTTTACTATTTTATAGATGAGGAATTTTAAACCCAGAGAATGTGCCCAAAGTTATGCGGGTAATAAATATCAGATGTGGAATTTGAACCCAGTTTCACTGACTCCAGAGCCGGTACTCACTCAGCTGTACTGTGCCCTTTCCCTGTCAAACACTCCCATCCTTTGCCATCAATACATTTCACAAAGAAAATGAAAATTGGGGCCTCTAAAATTCCCTTGCATTTACATGTCTGGGCTCGGTTTTTCTTGGAAGCATTTTCAGAATGTCTCTTGGGACTTCCGAGCCTGGTAGAGTGGAGTACGAGACCAGGCCGATGAAGTCCAGATTGTGTTTGGATGCCGATGCGGGCTGACTCACATCATCTTGTTCCATGACCTCAGTCTGTCATCTCAATCTCAGCCAAGTGATTTACAAATGTGTGCCCTTGGCCATGAGGGAGACTGAGATCCTGGGGTCAAGACTAATAAATCACTGTGTCTGGCACCGTTTGTCCTGCCTCTCTCCTGCCTTTGAGTGAGGGCCCCAGACTTTGTGGAGGGACGGCAGATCTCTGCCCTGACTTTAGAAGCTGAGGCATAATAACTTAAAAACATTCTGAAACCTGATGGGTAGGAGGGCAGGGTGTGGAGTAAACGAATTCATTTATGTGGCCAGGCAGGGGTCCCCGCAGAATACCTCCCAAGTGACATTGGTTCTGAAGAATCTCATTTGCGGTATCGTGTCCACAGCTCAGATGGAATCGCCATATGATGGAGACATCCTCTCTGTCTTGTGGAGGGAAAATGTGATTATTAGTCATGGCTAACGGCTTCATGAGAGAGCGAGCAAGTGCGCCTCTGAACTGCTCAATAACGCGTATTTATGAACTGGAGTTAAATGAGGACGAGTTCCTGGTGATAAGCTCAGTCCATCCGATCCAGGAAGAACCCGTTCATCCATCCGAGTGGCACTTCTGGCTTTACTCCTTTCCTGCACACTTTTGGGAAGAGCACTCTGATGGCAACGTGTGTGTCGCTCTCCTGAGCCTCGTGCCAATCGCTTCGTGTCTTTCTATGAGGGAATACGCTCTTTGTCAATTGGCTTCGATTCTGGTCGTGCCCGTTTTCTGTGTGGACTTTGTCCAGAGGAAAGCTCCATGGAGGAGCCAGATCACTATTTTGGAAGAGCTTTGCATCGTCTGTATTTCCACAAACTTCCTAGGAAGCAGACTATATATTGCATCTAATCGAACAATTATTTATTAGACTTCCACACTGTTTATATGGACCTACATGCACAAACATGCCCCAGTTCCTGTCCTCGTGGACCTTACAGTCTACTACGAAGATGCAGTCGAAAAAGCAAAGATGCATCAAGATGAAGCCAGATGAGGAGTTTGGGAGAGAAAGAGAGAATGCCTCAAATTAGGGAACTGGAATCAGGAGGGGTTTTATGAAGGGGACATCTGAAACATAGGAAACAAGGCTTTATTACGGGAAACTGAGTCCTTGTTATGAGTGAGCCATTGTGCCAAGGACTGAAGAGAGAAAGAAAAGCAAAAACGATGGTCTCTGCTTTCATGAAGTTTCCACTCTAATGGGGCAAGGGAACCCACAGAAGGTACCAGAAAGGCCTGAGGGGTGCAGAGAGGTTCCTGGTAAAGGGCTGTGCTTTTGAAGCCAGGAACAAGGCCAGGAGGGGAATGGAAGCCTCCACAAAATGGAGGCTCCAGGAGGATCTCATCAGTGGGAAGAAGGGGGCAACTTCTAGAAGGATTCTAAGTTAAGAAGGCAGAGGGAGATGGATGTGAGGCCCAAGGCACTAAGGGATACTTGAAAGGCACTAAAGGAATTGGCATGAGTCTTAGGGTGGTTAGAATGAGTGAAGTGAATGAATAAAAGAAAAAGCATTTTTTAAACCCTTAACTTCTGTGTATTGACTCCTTGGTGGAAGAGTGGTAAGGGTGGGCAATGGGGGTCAAGTGACTTGCCCAAGGTCACACAGCTGGGAAGTGTCTGAGGCCAGATTTGAACCTAGGACCTCCCATCTCTAGGCCTGACTCTCAATCCCCTGAGCTACCCAGCTGCCCCCTCCAGTATATATTTTGAAGGAAATATAAAAATTGCACGATGAGGGTAGTATAGGGCCTAGAGTTCATGGACCAAGAGAATCAGCTAAAGAGACTAGAAATATTTAGGCTGAATCAAAGATAACTTCATGTATTTGAGGTGCTGTCACGTGGAAGAGAGATGAAATATTCTGCATGGTTGCAAAGGGCAGAAGCAGAGATAACAGACAGAAACTCTGTAGAAAGGGGATTTCCATTCAGATCTGGGGTTACACTAGAAATCTTCTGAGGTCCCTTCCAAGTCTGAAAAACTGAAATTCTGCAAAATTTACTGACAAGAATTAAACACTTAAAAAAGGACTCCATCTATTCATTATCCTAGATGATGATGATGATGATATCGATGACTAACCAGGTTTTGGAAAAATAGCCATAATAAATATTACTCACCAAACCCCACAGAGCACCAGGAGAGGTAGCAGTGATTGTAGCTGCTCTGGGTGTATTGTACATTAAGGCCAATTCACCAAAGCTTCCACGGTTATCATAGTTACCAATACACTTTCCAACACCATCGCACTTTACATAAATATCATAGGTGCCCCTGTTGGAACAAAAATTAAAGTTAAAATGATATAAGTAAAATCTTATCACAATAAATATGAGCACAAAGAAGAGTTCTGTAGAGCAAATCTCCAACTTTCTCTCTAATGTTAAAAGGTATTTATAGTTGGCCTAAGTGATACCAACAAGTTGCCAGAGGCTATTGTGCACACTAAGGCTTACCTATTTATGGACAAGTACAAGAGTATTTTTCCTTGATTTTAGGAGAGGCACACAAATGAACTAATCAAGGATGATAAGTATATCTGGTGGGCAAAGTGAGCCATAAATAGAACAATTTTTTTTGACAAAATTAACAACAACAAAAAAGAAAGCCAAGTGATTATGGATACAACTGTAGCATCATGGCTAGAAGCTGTCACAAACTATTCAACGTTTCATAGGCTACTTATCATGCAAAGTTCCTCAAAACAGAAAAAGCTAGAAATGAAGATTAAGTTAATTTAAAAAAAATGCTTAATCTACTGTAATATCTGATAATGTTCATATTACAGATCTTTTGTTTGCTCCTATCTTCTAATTTGCCTTCCTTTTCTAAACAAATAAGATTCAACAGAAGTGATTTTGCATCTTTGGGTACTTTGTGTTGCTCACAATTTGTATTTACATAAATGACATTTTTTTTTTCCATATGTGAGTGTCTTCTCACACATTGTATTCTTTTGGCGAGATCACCATTTTAGAAACTACTAGAGCATGTGTGAATGCAGGTGTAAGAGGATTGCTTTTGCTGTAGTATAGCTACTACCTAAGGAAAACAAAAATTCCACGGACACCTGAAAAATAAAAGGTAGGGAAATATGGATTACAGACAAGCAAGGATGAGAAAGAAAGGGAAATGTGTAAAATAGAAAATAGGTGCTTGGGAAGAGAAGTGAATAATATGCTTTCTTAATTTAATGGCAAGTGAACTGTCCACAGATAATACTGTGGAAATTAATACTGAGTAATTATTCATACTGTCTGTTTTATTTAAATCTAAGCCCATTCTTCTCTTCTGAAGAACATCATCAACCCTCAGGCTATTGGTCAGGGCCAAGGTGCCTGGTCTGACCAGGGCCAGAGAGGGAGAGGAACCTCTCCAGCCAATTGACACAACCTGATTATCAATTGGTCGTCCATCTCTATCATCCATAGTCTAGCATAGATTCCCAACACCTCGTTCCTCAACCTTGATCCTTCCCCTGAGTTATTATAATTAAATTCTTAAAGCTCATTTAGGTGAAGGCTGATTTTATCTTGAAGATCAGTTTAATATTCTGGCATCTAGGGGAAGGGAATACTTAGCTAAGTTGCAGTCAACCACATTATCCATTCATCATCATCATCTGCCTTTATCATCAACAATTATTCAATCGACCCTAACATGTATCTATCAAAGTAACCCCAAGATGAGTAGCCAGAGAAGCTGTGTGATTCAATTCACAGCTTCTCACACTGTCACTTAGTCTTGGGCACTGTAGGTGAGAACTGATGCTTAGTTGAGCTACAAATATTTGGGGACCTTGTGTTCACTACCTCAATCTTGGTGTTCATTTAGCTAGTTTTCTGTATTTTGAGTGGAGTAGCATACATCAGTGTAGTGACTACCAGGGGAGAAGTGAGTGACTGAGATAAAACATATGGACCAATACGTTATATCACTTTGCTTAGTGGTCCATGAGGCTGGTTTGGCCAAAATAACTAGGACCAGGATTCCAGAGAGCTGATTCTCATCTCAGTTGTGTGAATCATGAATAGGTCATGTGAGCACAAGGAAATCACTCTCTACTTCAGATTTTTTAGCTGTCAAACTGAACAGTGACCTCATAAGGTTGTTTCGAGGATCAAACAAATAAAAACACTATCAGATTAACAGTACAATGCAAATAAAAGGCTTTTGTAATTACTGTTACTTACCAGTAAAAACAATCATATTCTGTTTTCCTTTTGATACCTCCAGAAGTCTCAAAAGTTGTCTGGTTGAAGTTCAGTCTCTTAGTGCATGTTAATGACAGAAAGATCATTGGTTTGATCCAAATGTGGACCGTGCAGCTTGGAAATGTGCACTACTAGTCACATCAGGGGTCGGCAACCTTTTTGGCCGTGAGAGCCATAAACACCACATTTTTAAAAATGTAATTCCGTGAGAGCTGTACAATGTTCACAGTGGGCGCTCCTGTAACAGCGCCTGAAAAAAAATTGACTTTATGGCTCCTGCAGAAAGAGCCATATCTGGCCCTCTAAAGAGCCAGCTATGGCTCGAGAGCCATACATTGCCGACCCCTGAGTCACATGAATGTGTGTGTGTGTGTATATGAACTTGAGCAAATTCTTGACTATTAGAGGAAATATAACCCAAAAACCATGTCATACCACATGATGATATTTGCTTATATGACTTACTACCTGTATCTACAGATTGCATTTCAAGAAACAAGACCATAGGAAACAGAAGGGACACAAGAGGTCCAATAGGCACATTTCTGAACAATATGACCCAGTTAGAGAGAACTAGTGAGTGACAGGCATCAAGATGCTTTTAGTTCATCACCGCTCACCACAATTTGCCTAGAGAAGAATATTTGTTTACCTAAAAAAAGGCTTAGAGGCAAATTATGCCTCACTGTAACATGGTAGGGCTAAAAATTCCTACTCTATTCTTCTAGATGCTTTGTTAGTTTTTGCTTGTTTTTGTTTTTGTTTTTTTCAGTAGTAGGTACATACTATTTGGTAAGCAGCCCTTACCAATTACTTGTTCAAGACTAGAGCTAATTAAAACAAATATGATAAGGCACATTTCTATGAAGAAATTACCTTTTCAAAGATTTGGTTTCATAATGATGGATTAGTCAATGTTTGGGACTTGAAAAGCAGCTAATTTTTTTCCTCTAAATTGTTTTCTATAATCTAAAACACATGTATGGATTTTCAATTGAACTCCTGTTTTTATGTGGAGGTTCGGTTTTTTTAACCCCTTACCTTTTTTGTTAGAATCAATACAGAATATTGATTCTAAAGCAGAAGACTGGTAAGGGCTAGGCAGTGAGAGTTAGAGACTTGCCCAGGGTCACACAGCTAGGAACTGTCTGAGGTCGGATTTGAATCTAGGACCTCCTGTCTCCAGGCCTCTATTCACTGAGCTGCCCCTTATGTGGAGGTTTTTAAAATAAAATAGACAAGTTAAAACACCATTAGAAAAAGGAATACAGATCTGTTTATACTATTAGGCAAATCAGGTTCTCTACATACCTCACTTCATTTACAAATGCTATGTTTTCCATAGTGGGGACCAAACAGATATAAAAATAGTACAACTATCACACACACACACACACACACACACACACACACACACTTTTTTTTTACAATCAGACTCTGGACTATGCTAGCTATTCAGCCTTGTAAATATGCTTCTAATTAGTAAGTCAGAATCCAAAGGTTCCAGTTCCATCACTGGTACTAATTTTGCTATGTCACCATAAACACAGCACAACCTTTTAAAGAAACTTCCTCACCAAAGACCTACTTCACAGGAATATATGAAAGGGAAAAATGTGGTAATGTATGCAAAGCATATGGTAAAGAAAAAGTACAATGAAAATGTAAGCTGTTATTTAAGTGATAAAGAATATATCACTACCATAACCCTACAGTACAGGGCAGATCATGACACAAAACAACGCTCATATTCCCTAACAAAGTCCTCTGTGTAGCATTTAACTTCTTTCCTGGGTTACTGCATATCATTTCCCTTTATACATTTTATGTTCTAGTCATACTGGCCTACTTGCAATTCTGTGTCCACAATATGCCTTTGGTCTTCTGCTTAGAATATATTCTCTCCTTAAACTTCTGAACTTCTTTCAAAACTCAGCTGAAAGTCTCCCTACCATAATAGTCCATTCCTGATTTCCAAATCTACTAAAGTCCTGTAAATTTTGGGGATATTTGGACCCTAAATGTTGATTAGTATTGGTATTAATCAACAGTTGATGGTGGCTGTGGTCAGGTTCTTGAGTTGACTTAGATCCTGAGTTTGACAGTTGGTAAAGATGGCCGAGTCTAAGCAGTTGAAAGAATCTTGCTCAGACTATATCTATCTATCTATCTATCTATCTATCTATCTATCTATCTATCTATCTATCTATCTATCTATCTAATCTATCTATAAATAAAACTATTTATTTTGATTATAAAAAATTATAGGAAAGGGAAAGGAAAAGGAAAACAGGTAGGAGATATATTTCTTATTGATATATGTACTGTAAATCTAAAAATTCTGTATATAACCAAACCCAAATTTCTAGCTCGCAAGAGCTGTCTTCTTCCTTGACAAAATCAAGGCTGACCTAAAACTTCATATTCTATCTATACCCTTATTCTATCTATATATAACTATTCTAATTTAATTTTATAAGTAATTCCTTTCCTTCTCTCTAGCTTTAGAGAAATTAGCTCTTGACAGGTTCCCAGCAGAATAGCTCTCTCCAGGTCCTGCTGGCCTCCTTCACCTCTGTAATGTCACAGAGAGAAATCTCAGCCAGTCTCTCTCCAAACTGATGATCTAATCCACCAACTTTCCAAATTTCCCCAAATCTTCTCAACCAACTGTTACCAACTTTCTCTCAGGATTTTCTGAGGAAAAAAACAAAACCTCCAACCTCTGAGTATGAAACTCCCAGAGTGACCGTTATTTTTCCTCAGACCCCTAGAACTCTTGGAAAATCTCTTAAAGAACCTTCATGAAAATTCCTGCTGACTTCTTAAGGTAAACTGTCCACAATCTTTCTCTAAACTGGAGACCTTCTTATACACAACCTTGTTAATTAACCCAATTTCCTAATTAATTCTTAATTAACTAACAAATAATCTATTACAATCCTTTGAATTTTCTTTGTACTTACCCTGTATACACTTTGTTCTGACATATGTACATGGGTAGTTTGAACCAATATCTATGAGTATAAGACCTGTATGTACCTTATGGCCTAGCACTGGAGCTCATAATTAAAAGATAAATCAGCCTGTCACATAAATGCTTTTTGGTTCGTTCATTCATTGAGTTTTTTAGATAACTTGCGAATAAATATATAATCAAATGATTCTATTTCAACATATATGAAAGAACGTGTTTTTTTAAAATGACTGTTTGCTTGCATTATAATGTAATAAAAGAGTACTAGTAATTATTACTAACTTGCCAAATGACCACTAAAAATGAGATATTATGGAGAGGGTTTAAAAAAAAGTCAGTGCCACCATTATAAGTAACGTACCTGTCAATTACGTAAAAGTTGTCACCATCATCCCCTTGATCAATTACATGCTCTCCTTCTTTGACAAGCTTTTCAAACATGGCATCCAATACCTGAGACATCTGCTCCTGTTTTTTAAATGCAAAAAGTACAATATATAATCTTCATAAAATTCTTTACATAGATGTGTATATATAATATATATATGCATACATATATATATATATATATACTTGTGAAATCATGTATTTGTACAATTTCCTCACAAAGCAAACTTTTAAAAGATTTATATGTATATAAAGATAGCACACAAAGGAAAGAAAAATTACAACAGAGAATCACTGCTATCTTTAACAGTATTAGTTAAAAACTATGTACCAACAAAATAGTAGGTAGCAAAATAACTTTTGATATCCTTTTGGATAGTTAATATCTAAATGAACATAAAAATATGGTTTACATTCAGAACAACTCTCATGTACAGGTTTGACCTGGCCATTTTCCTGTTCAAGAAGCTGTAGTGGCTCCCGAACATACTGCCGCTGGGATCAAATATATGAGCTCTTTTGTGGGAGTTTTAATACTTTTTCATAATCAGGCTCCAACTGCTCTTTCTAGACTGACTACAAATTCTTCTCCCACAACCTTTGCATTCTAACCAGTAAGGACTACTTTCTGTAATTTTGGGTATAGAAATCATAGGGAATAGTGATTGTAGCTCTTGAAGCCTTTTTTTTTTTTTTTTTTTTTTTAAACCCTTAACTTCTGTGTATTGACTTATAGGTGGAGGAGTGGTAAGGGTAGGCAATGGGGGTCAAGTGACTTGCCCAGGGTCACACAGCTGGGAAGTGTCTGAGGCCGGATTTGAACCCAGGACCTCCCGTCTCTAGGCCTGGCTCTCAATCCACTGAGCTACCCAGCTGCCCCCTCTTGAAGCCTTTTAACTATAGAAATACCACTCTTGAAAGAATCAGGGCGCCTTTCCCAGGGCTTTTAACCTGTATTTCATAAATGCCTAAAGATTTTATCTTCATGGGACTGTAACGTAATAATGTCACTTGCTAAACAACAAACACGTAAATTACTTCTGAAAAATGATTCAAGATGTTCCAAGTAGGATTTTTTCTCAGATATAATTAATATAAAGTTTTAAAATCTTTTGCAAATATCAATGTTTAAAATCAAGGACATTTGAAGCATTTAGAAAAAGTAAACAAAAGTTCCTTTAAAAAAAAAAGAGAGGCAGCTAAGTGGCGTAGTGGATTGAGAGTGAGGTAGAGAGATAGGAGGTCCTGGGTTCAAATCTGACCTCAGACATTTCCTAGCTGTGTGACCCTAATCCCCACTGTCCAATATTGATTTTAAGGCGGAAGATAAGGATTTTAAAAAGGGGGAAAAAAGAGGAATTCTAAATCTCGATTACTTTTAATGTGATTTTGAAAAAAATCAAACTTTATGTAACACTTCTTATGAATATACAACAGCTTCAGTAATGTTTCCCATTGGTTATAGATACTGTTGCCATATTTTAAAGAAGATTTCGAATCTTGAATACTAACAATTTAACAGTCATTACTAGAGCAATCCATGAAGAGATGGAGAGTTTTAGCTCTCATATGTAAAGAAAATGAGCTTTAACTGTCATCTGTAAAGAAAATGAGTTTTAATTACATCTGTGAAAAGACACTTTAATTGTCATTCCATATACAACGTGTGGAGACATTTGAGTTTAAATGTTGTTCAGTACTGCTCATAGATCACAAGAGACTGAGAGAACAGAATGAAAGAACTTATTCTCTGAGAGAACTGAGTTTAACTATTATATTGAATATGTAAAAAGAGAACCCTTGAGAGACTTTCAGTTGCTATGTGGAATGGTGAAAGACGGGATTATGTTCCAGAAGTAAGAAGTCAAAGAGGGCAGGAATGGTTAGAGATGATTCTGGCTGTCATCTCTCAAAGCTAAAACACTGTAATTATTATTTCTTTGTCTTATTACTTCTTATACTGCTAATGTATCACCAGTAAATTTTATATTTATTTATTTTTTAAAGAACACTTACCTTCCATTTTAGAATCAATACTAAATATTGGTTTCAAGGCAGAAGAGCAGGAAGGGTTAGGCAACTGGGATTAAGTGAAATAGCTAGGAAGTGCCTGAAGCCAGATTTGAATGCAGGACCTTCTGTCTCTAGGCCTGGCTCTCTGTCCACTGAACTACCTAGCTGCCCCAAATTTTATATTTAAGAAGAGATGAAGAAAGTCTGGGGGTCATGGGGGAGGGAGGAAAATCAGGGAGGGAAAGAAAGGAGAGACGGAGAGAAAAAAGAGAAGGATAAAGAAAGAGAGAGAGGGAGGGAGGAAAGAGAAAGGAAACGAGAGAGAGAGAGTGCTTTACTGATTGGGGGAAAAGAGTTTCCCTGAACTTATTAAATGAGGAATATTTAATAAACTGGAGTGGGGGCTCAGAACTTGATTAGTGAAAAATTATAATTTTAGTAGTAAGGAAATACCGAAATACATTACTTAATTGCCTTCTAACTCAGCATGATAAAATGAACATAGTCACAGGCTAAGGAGTGATCATATTTAGGCTACCTATAAGTTTGATCAACTCTGAAACCTTATTCAGGTAGCTCTAATTAGGTTGTAAAAATTCAAGAATCTTTGGCAAGATAGAATTCCAAAGAGAAGAGCTGGGTATGAAATTAGGAAGCTGATTATATAATGTAGTTTCAGGGGTGTTAAAAAGCCCAGATGCACAAAAGTTTATCTTTCTTCTTCCACTTGTTGAGATGTCTGATACTTTCATTATCTGAAATTATAAGATCATTGGATTTATAGGTAAAAAAAAAACCTTGGAGATAATTTTAGTTCAATGTCCTCATTTTTAAGATGAGGCAACTGAGAAAATGACTTGCCTAAAGGTCCTTTTTCAGTTTTCCAAAATCTATTAATAGCTTACATTTGCATGGCTCTCTATGGTTACAGAGCATTTTTACATATACAATCTTATTTAATTTTCATGGGAAATAGGACAAGTATTTCTATCCTTTTTTTACCGATGAAAAAAAGTTAGGTTCTTGGAATTAAGTGACTTGCCCCAAAATCTTATAGATAATGAGTTATTAAGGGCAAGAGTTGACCTCAGATATTGTGACTCCAAATTTGTGTTCTCTCTACTTTATAACTTGCTTCCTACCTAAAAACATCTTAAACATCTTTTAAGAAACCATACCTTCTGTCTTAGAATTGATACCAAGTATTGGTTCTAAGGCAAAAGAACAGTAAGGGTTAGGTAAATGCGGTAAAGTGATTTGCCCAGGGTCACATAGCTAGGAAATGCCTGAGGCCAGATCTGAATCTAGAACCTCCCATTTCCCAGCTTGACTCTGAATGCACTGAGGGACACAGCTGTTCCCTCCCCTCTCCTCCTTCAAAATGGCTTAAGTTCTTATTAAGATGTTATTATTAGAAAATATTAGATTTTTTTATTAGCAAGTCATGACTATTTAGTAACAAACACAAACAAGGGACTAAAAGGGGCAATAGCAAGGTACCAAAGGCTAATTCTAACTAGTCCAACTTAATATTTTTATCCACTGCTGACACTGTTTTAAGAGATAGCCCCTTTGTATTTAGACTCAGCTACACTGAAATTACATCACTAGCTTAAGGAAACACTATGAATTGTCACTATGAAAGCCAGAAATAATATCAGTTTTTCTAAATCCCCAAATCTAACACTTTATAATAATAAAAGATTGTCAGTTCCATAAATACATTGATTATGTCATGATCACTTTCTACCCTGTGGTCCAGTTAAAATACATCTTTTTAAAGGCAGTAACCAACAAGATATGATATTGCTTGACTAAAACCTCACATTTTCTATCAGTCAAAGCTCTCTTGCTAATGAAAATGCCAAGTAGCAGTGAAATAATCAAATTCAAGAGGGGAAAAATAGAAAAGGGGTATAGAAAACAAAAATAAAATAAAAAACAAATGTTATTAATAGCAATAAGAAAAATAAAATGAAGGAATCAGAACGGGCAAAAAAAAAAAGTAACAAAACTCTCTTTTTGCAGATGATATGATGGCATATGTGGAAATGCTTTTAGCAAAGTAGCATGATATAAAATAAACCCACATAAATTACCACCATTTCTATATATCAAGAACATAGACTTGCAGGAGATAGCCCATTTAGAATAACCAGAGACAGAACAAAATACTGGGAGTATTCCTGTCAAAACAAACTCAGGATTTGCATGAACATAATTATAAAATACTCTTTACACAAAAAGTCAGATCTAAATAACTAAATAAAGAAATATTAATTGTTCAAAGCTGGGCAGAGCCAATATAATTAAAACAACAATCCTACTTAATCAACTTATTTAATGTCATTCCAATTAAATTGCCAAATAATTATTTTATTGAGTTAGAAAAAAGTAATAACAATTCATTTGAAAATAAAAGGGCAAAAACTATTAAAGGAATTAATGAAAAAAATGTGAAGGAGAGAAGTCTAGTAGCACCAATAATAGTAAGAGTCTATAGTGACCTTGTATTTGACAAAAGTAAAGATCTAAGCTTTTCAGATAAGAGTTCATTATTTGGTAAAAATCATTGGGTTAGGGGGCAGCTGGGTAGCTCAGTGGAGTGAGAGTCAGGCCTAGAGACAGGAGGTCCTAGGTTCAAACCCAGCCTCAGCCACTTCCCAGCTGTGTGACCCTGGGCAAGTCACTTGACCCCCATTGCCCACCCTTGCCAATCTTCCACCTATGAGACAATACACCGAAGTACAAGGGTTAAAAAAAAAATCATTGGGTTAACTGGAAAGCAGCTGGCAGAAATTAGGTATGGACCAATCTTTCACACCATTTACTAAGCTTAGAGCAAAATGAATGCATGACCTAAACATAAAGGAGATACGACAAGCAAATTAGAAGTGAGAATACATTACCAATCAAATTTATGGACTAGAAAGGAATTTATGAATAAATAAGAGATATAAAACACTGTAAGATGTAGATAATTTTGATTACTTGAAATTAAAAAGGTTTTGTACAAATAAAACAAATATAGCCAAGATTATAAGAAAATACAAAAATGGGGCGAATTTTTATAGATAATTTCTTGGACAGAGGTTTCCTATCTAGAATATGTAGAGAACTTTGTCAAATTTGTAAGAATAAGAGTCATTCCCCTATTGATAAATGGTCAAAAGATATGAACAGTTTTTGCATGAAGAAAGCAAAGTTATATAAAAAAATGCTCTAAACCATTATTGATTAGAAAAAAACAAATTGAAACAATGCTGAAATATCTCACAATTATCAAATTGGCTAAAATATAAAATAAAATGACAAAGTTGGAGTGGATGTAGAAAAAAATGGGGACACTAATACAGTATTAGTAGAACTTTGAACTGATTGTATAGTTAGAAATTCTTGAACCCTTGGATTTCAATTCCCAGAAGTCCTTTAGTATTTCCCAGAATTCCTTTCGATCTCTCCACTGTGTTGCATGGCCACATTTTGTATATAGTTTGCTGTAAGTGCTTCCTTTTCCTCTTTTTTCTCCCTGTGGGGCTGAGGAAGGTGATTTTTTCTCTAGTTTTTTAATGTTAATTATTATTAATAAATCTCATTAAATATAATACATAGAATATTGGATATAATTTTGAAACTCACATGATCCAACTGTTTTGTAGAACAATCTGGAAATATTTCCAGAGAATTATAAAACTTAGTATGCCCTTAGACCAGTGATACCACTGTTGGGTCTGTATCTCAAGGTGATCAGGGAGAAAGGAACTGAGGTATGTTCTAAAATATTTATGGCATATCTTTTTGTGGTAGCAAAGAACTAGAAATTGAAGGGATGTCCATCAGTTGGAGAATTGCTGAACAAGTTGTGGCAACTAATTGTGACTGAATATTACTACACATTAAGAAATGATGAGCAAGTTAACTTAAAAAACATGGAAAGACCTACATGAAATTATTAAAAATGAAACAAGTAGAACCAAGAGAACATTATATATACTTATAGAATTAATGTTTGAAAAATAATTTGTCAGTGTCTATCTCCAGTGAAAGAAATGATAAATAGAAATACCAAAAATGTAGTTCATATAAACATAATTGTTTTTGGTCAAGTAATGCCTCCGTTAGGGTAGGGAAGAATGGAAGGAGGGAGATATCTGGGAATTGTAATGTAACCAACAAATAAATGAATAAAAATATATTAATCATTTATATAAGTCTAATCTGGATATTTATTTTCCTAACAAAGATAATAGGTTTATGCTAAGTGTTTGCCATTTTCACTTGATTCCTTATTGGACCCTGTCACCTATTTGTAAAAATGGTTTGCTGTGGCAAAGGGTTCTGTCTGTGTGGCTCTAGAACAATTTTCCTCTCTTTTATGATTATGATGCCTGTTTGGCCCATATTTATTATTTTAACCAAATGAATTAATCAACTCAGACATTACATCATCATTATCATCTCAGTCTTCTCTTGCTTCATAAAGAGTTTTCATTATAAAAGATGTTGAGACTAGTTCCTATCTTATGGTTTTTTTTCCCTACATTTAGTATTATGTGGGTCATTGCATAAGTAGATTAAAAAAAAGGCCTGCTTTTTTGTAATTGAACAAAACTATTAGGACATAAACTCATATCATATAGGCTCATTAAAAACATCCTTGGTAAGCTTTAGTGGCAGGCAGGATAACAGAGATAATAGGTTTTTCATCCATCCCGTTTCCCCACACGATTTTACTCAAGCCTGGCTTCTCCTGGGTGTTAATTATTTTAAGCATGTTCTTTCCAGTCAGCTCTGATTTCAAGATACCAGTAAATTTCTTAATGTATTTAGCCATAGCCTTCTCTTTGTCTTGCTTGAAGAAAACCAAGGTATTTGTAGGGATTAGCTTCATTCACTGGCTCAATGCAATCTTCGGATTCAAGCTTGAAGCTCTAAATCATTATCGTTTCTTGGTATACATTAAGATTTTTATATCTTTCAGGTATAAACGACATTTTGTTATCTTCAGAGAAAACTTATAAGATGAAGGAACTATTGTTTTTATTTGAAAAAATTTTGAAGGAGCTATTTAATGTTTTTCAGTGGAATCATACAGTTTGATGTTGTATAGATACATCAAGTAATTAATAATGTAAGGGGGGGAAAAGGGGTTTTATGGGTTCAATATATTAAAAGATGGTCGCCGGAGGACTGAACTATTATCAATCCTCGATTAAGAATAATCTCAAGTCAAAATGGACTTTTATGGAAGTTTATTTACAAGTAAGAAGAGAGAGAGGAAATAAGGAAATAAGAATCTAACCCAGTAGGTAATTTACTACGATCCTCTAATTAATCCAGGTAAATCTTAACCTTCAGTGGAGAGTCAGAGGGACAGAGGCTTGGAGGTGAATGAAGCAAAACTTCATTCACAGAGTCTTATTAAAAGAAGTTTCTTAAGAGAAGTTCAGGAAGATTCAGTCATCTTTAAACTCACCACGTGGAATTCAAAGAAGATATTTAAAGCAGTCTCACCAGGATCTCAGTGTTCCAACACTCCTCCATGAACCAGAAGAGGTCTATCACCAGATGCCCTCTTCAACCGAAGACCCCAGCTGACTGAGGACCTTCTCCTTTTAAAGGGGTCACTTATGTGTCACTTCCTGTGCCTCCCTCCTAATTTGCATGTCCACTCACAATAGACACTTCTCATAGAAAGCCTAGGGGCAGTCAGTCAATTCTGATTGTCACTCACCTTTGGAGATTAAATCTAAAGATGGACAGTGTAGACTTAATTTAATTATCACAATAAGTTGGTTAAATTTGATTACAGCTTTAATACAGAAGCCATACTTAGTTCTGTTTAGGAAAGAGAGGCTGATAATTAAGTGAAAATGGTATAATTAATGGAATGTTGGACTTGCAGTCAAGAATATATGACTTCAAATTCTTCCTCATGATCCTGAGTAAGTTATTTAATCTCTCTTGACCTTAGCTTTTTCATTTATAAAATGAGTGGGAAGGATTGAATAATCTCTATCATCCCTTTAAATCTAAAATTTTGATTATGATCATGAATTTAAGGCCAGGTAGAAACATAAGAGCTTAAACTATCCCCCTGAAAAATACTATATTTTGTAACAAATTTTCTTGTCATTATTCATCCTAGTCTCACATTTTAGATAAAGAACAATCTTCGATGTGGACATAAAATACTCCAGTATTCTCACTATATTGGCATTTATTTTATATATTTGTAGTATATAAATAGGCCATGTGTGCAGAACTGAGTCAAAGGTTCTGTGCTACTAAACCAAGGTATCATTAATATCATGGTGCTTTTGAGTGGTTTGTTCAATCTACCAAATAGATAGTGCCTTTTCTCTCCCCTGGGACTTATTGTTGGCACATTGTTTTTGCCTCTCTCCCAATATACTGTTTTCTAATAAGTATTCACAGACTTTGTTTGTGGTATAGCTGTAAATTCTTTGTATCAAATAAAATATGTATATTCAGAGGAATAACTGGCATTCTCATCTTGTATTGCTAAACATATGATTTCTTCTGGTGTGATAGTTGGGATCAGCCTTAAATTTAACAGAAAGCTGGTAAAATGCTTTTCTATTCATGTATGTGCCACTCTGTAGAGTAACAGTCAAAAATTATGGATCTTATCTGGCAGCCCCATACCTTTTTAGTTTTGCAGAGAATTTCAGTACGACCTCCCACTCTCAGTTTAAATTGTTCATTATAACTGCACAAGCTTTCTGTTTCTTGTTTGGTTCAGTCCCCTTTTTCATCATACTGGACTTCTTACAACTACAAAAATGACCCGAGATTTCCCATATCTTTCTTCTTTGGGCTTGTTCACTTCAAATTTCTTTACTTCTCAATTCTCTATAGTAAAGATTTTGATGTTGAATTGTTTATTTTCTTATTAGTGTTTCTTTTTTTTTAAATTTTTTTGTATCCCCTTAACTTTTGCTTTCAGTTGCTGTTTAAGAGAATCTTCCTAATGCCTTCATTTATAAAGGGCAGAAATTAGATTCTCAGTTCACTCCACTTTGCATGTGTTGCCCTGCTTGGCTTCAATCCCAAGGAATAAGATGGCTTTGTCAGGTTAAGCTTATCACTTTTTTTTTCTTTTGAAACCCCTACCTTCCATCTTAGAATTAATACCATGTATTGGTTCCAAGGCAGAAGAAGTAAGTGCTAGGCAAAAAAGGTTAAATGACTTGCCCTAAGTCACATGTCCAGGAAGTATCTGAGTCCAGATTTGAACGTAGGACCCTCCATCTCCAGACTTGGCTCTCTACCTACTGAGCCATCTAGCTGTATCTGAGCTCATTCTTTCTTTTTTTTTTTTTATTAAAAAATTCTTTTTAAACCCTTACCTTCCATCTTGGAGTCAATACTGTGTATTGGCTCCAAAGCAGAAGAGTGGTAAGGGCTAGGCAATGGGGGTTAAGTGACTTGCTCAGGGTCACACAGCTAGGAAGTGTCTGAAGCCAGATTTGAACCTAGGACCTCCCATCTCTAGGCCTGAATCTCAATCCACTGAGCTACCCAGCTGCCCCCCTCATCACTTCTAACATCATCATCATGTTGTTAATTAAAGGTTTAACTGACACTTCTCTTGGCTTCTTCTCCCCTCTGATTGGAAGGTTAGTAGGCAGAGTTTTTATAGAAGGTAGAAACTGTGTCAGCATCTTCCACTTTCCATCTACTGATCTAACTGGTT
This sequence comes from Gracilinanus agilis, assembly GCF_016433145.1. Lineage (NCBI taxonomy): Eukaryota > Metazoa > Chordata > Mammalia > Didelphimorphia > Didelphidae > Gracilinanus > Gracilinanus agilis. The sequence continues at coordinate 150,669,786 of NC_058134.1, forward strand.
TCAACTCCAAAGTACAAGAGGGCCTGGTGCCATGTACTCCCTGGTATCCTTCTACCCTAGACTGCTTTCCTGCCTCATTTTCTATGTTTAGATTGTGAGCTCCCCTGAAGCACGGGCCATTTTTTTTATTCGCTGTGCTCTGATGCATTGAACAGTGTCTGCATGTAGCAGATGCTTAATAAGGGTTTATTGAATTGGATTGGATGGCCATGGTGCTGCTTGTGGCCTGTCCTTAGGGATATATATTGACAACTTCACCTTTACTCCCACAGTTCTTGCCATTGCAAAAGCTGCTGCATATACTATAAAGTACAGGTTCTGAAATGTTTTAGCATTTTCTCTTAAATATTGTGGGAGAATGTATTCAATCATGATGACTATAGAAGATACTAGCTTTGTTTTTTTTTTAAACCCTTACCTTCCATCTTGAAGTCAATACTGTGAATTGGCTCCAAGGCAGAAGAGTGGTAAGGGCTAGGCAATGGGGTTCAAGTGACTTGCCCAGGGTCACACAGCTGGGAAGTGTCTGAGGCCAGATTTGAACCTAGGACCTCCCATCTCTAGGCCTGGCTCTCAATCCACTGAGCTACCCAGCTGCCCCGATACTAGTTTTTTTAAAATTACTATATGTTGGGAAAGTTAGCCTGTTAGATGAATTTGTGCCATCAATTTCAAGGTAGGTATTTCAGAATTCCAGTCTGAAATGTATCCATCTTTTTTTCAAAATCATTTGAGATATCAGTACTGTTTTTGGTATGTAGTTGATCATTTCCAGAGTTTTCAATAAGATTTTCAATGGCTTTAGGATCTCCAATTTTTCCTTCTTCAGATTTTAGTAGTTTTAACATTTTATCTTTTATTTTGTCTAATCTAAAAATAAGAATGAATTATTTTTCTATAATTGCCCTGCATTGGTTGGCAAAATATTTTTTGTGTGACTTGGAGCTGATAGTACCACTGACAAAAGTCCTTGATCAAAGCTAGTTGGCTCAGTGATTTGTGAGCCAAGCCTAGAGATGGGAGACCTTGGATTCAAATCTAGCCACAGATACTTCCTATTTCTATGTCCCCAGGTCAGTAACTTAACCCCAATTGCCTAATCCTTACTGCCTTTCTACCTTGGAATCAATACTTACTATTGTTTCTAAGATGGAAGGTAAGGATTAAAAAAAAAAAAAGTCCTTATCTGGTAAGATCACTTTCCTGTTTTGTTATAATGCTGACAAATAGTGAAAGTATTTATATCTTTAGTCCTTTTCATGCACATTTATTGCTAGCCCACTTCTGTGGTTAGTGCATTCTGCAATGAATTTCTAGTGGATAGGCTATTAGGATTTTTGATTCGTTCCTATCTCTGTTTCCTTCTTGTAGTACCAGAATACAAAGGACCACCAGTTCCTCCATGTCAAACTGATCAGCATGAGACAACATTTTAAGAAAACCTCTTTGCCAACCATAAAGAACCCTTTATTTTAGTTTTTTAATAATTATTATTGTTTTCTTTTTTTAAAAAAAATTATTTTTAATATTTTCCCATAGTTACACATTTCATGTTCTTTCCCTCTCCCCAAACCTCCCTAACCTCCCCCCACCCCCTGCCTTAGCCAACGCACATTTTTTTTACATGTATCATTGATTAAGCCCTAATTCTATATTATTGATAGTTGGACTAGAGTTATCATTTTTTGTCTACATCCCCAATAATATCCCCATCAGCCCATGTGTTCAAGCAGTTGTTTTTCTTCTGTGTTTCTCCTCCCACAGTTCTTCCTCTGAATGTGGCTAGTTTTCTTTCTCATAAGTCCCTCAGCCTTGCTCTGGATTCTTGCATTGCTGCTAGTAGAGAAGTACATTATGTTCAATTGTACCATAGTGTATCAGTCTCTGTGTACAATGTTCTTCTGGCTCTGCTCCTTTCACTCTGCATCAATTCTTGGAGGCCATTCCAGTTCACATGGAATTCCTTCACTTCTCTATTCCTCATAAAGTGCACTTTAAATACAAATTTGTTATTGTTATTATTATTGTTATTATTACAGTTTTGGGTAGGGCAGGGTTGTAATCATATGTCATTCCTGCCTATTTCTTAGTTTCAACACACTTATCTATATTCATCAGAGTCCAAATGGCCAGCATTTCCCGTTTCTTGCCAGGCCTTCACAGGAACTATAGCAGTTTCAAGTCACACAGGGTTTTTGCTGTACATCACCCCAGCTTGCATTCCTTTAGTTCATCACTTCCTCTTAATTTCCTGAAAATGAGTTGGGCTTAGTCTTGTTATATTATTTCATATTTCTGATTCCTTTGGAATGTTTGAACTCCCAGAGTAGAAAGTCATTCTGCCAATGCAGATCTGTAATTTGTAGTTTTGGAGAGTTGTAAGAGGCTCAAAGAAATTAAGTGATTTGGTCATAGTCATAGAGCCAATATGTATTTGAAGGAGGACTTGAACTTCCTGACTCCAAGGCTGACTTTTATCTCCTATGTTACACTGATTCTCACTTTAAATCAGAGGAGGAAAAAAATTGAAGATCAATATATTCTTCCTCTCTACTTCCCTCCATTTAAAGTTGTAGTAAATTCAGTTAATTTTGTTAATTAGCAACTCCTTGTAAATGTAAGATTTAGAAGTGGTCCACACTATGGGTTTTAAGTTCTTTGTGGACCAACTTAGTCTCTTATAACATGTGTCTTAGTAGCATCCATAAGCTGAATATAATAATTGGGAGAATTCATGCTTGGATACCTGAAAAAATAATTCCAGAAAAGTAAAATGCTAAACAAATAATTTCTTTCTTAGCATTTCTCTTTATATGACATACGTCTTTATAGTCAATCAAAATCTAATTCCCCCATAATTATGAATATAGTGCAGAGAACTTAGGAAACATCTAATATACTGGGGTTTATCATAATGACTGACAACTACTTTAGGAAATCCACAGTGTATTCTTAGTTCCTTGTTCCCACAGTATGCAAATTGAAGAGAGTTAAGTAAAAGGGTTCTTTGACTCATCTGAAAACAACAATTTACTCTGCTTTTAACACAAAGAATCTATCTTATGTAGCACGGAAAAATTATTTCAGCATGCCTCAAATTTGAAATATTGCAAAAAGAAAAACTGCCTACTGCGTCCAGCAATGAAATATTCATGAGAAAAAAAGCCTTCAAAGAGATTAATTTCAGAATGCTGTGCTCTAATGTATGAATGCACAGCACTCTGAGGAAATAATGTTGAGGCAGAGTCTGCCAAGGATTTTTAAGATGAACAATGACTTTCAAAAGTCCACTGACATCATAAATACAAATGAACCAGCATTCTTTTTTTGCTAATTAGTCCTTAAGGACAAGAAGAAAAGTCAAACATAGAAACTGTACAAAACCTAATAAAATGTAGTCTATATCATGCAAAGATACATATTTGGGTATTCTGAAAAAAACAAGAGTGGTCTTATTAAGAAGAAAATGAAAATATTAGACTATGGTCTCATAGCATGTTTGAAACTATATGGGTAATGTTACTTAAAGTTAGTCTACAATCTTTAGTTCTCTGGGTTTTAGGATGAATTATTTTAGTTAAGAAAACATTTTTTTTCTTCAAATTTTGGGGGAATCAGTTAAGGCTTAGTTTTCCTGTTGTGCCGCAAAAAGGTTAAAAAAATTAAAGGATGTTCTCAAAAACCTTCATTCTCTCAAAACATTCAGAAAAACATGACTAAAAATCTAATTTCGATGGGTGCGATGAAGATAGAGTTCAAGAAGACTTAGATAGTTATATGTAAGCTTCTCAATTTTAGGGTGAAAGAGACCTTAAGTATCTTTTTTGTATTGCTCCAAATGTTCAAATACTTTTCTCTTTTAAAGCATTTAAAATAATTACAATGGCAAGGAAGATTCAATTAATTTAACAGCTGGAACAGAACAAGCTGCATATTAGAAAAGTCAAACTGACATTCAACTCTGCCTGATGTTGCCGATGGTGACAACACTACAGCATTTAAATGGTTTAGTGTCTGATTGTACCACAGATTAGTTCCTTAAAAAAAGACTTTAATCAACAATTTCAATCAAGAGGAAATCAAAGGAAATATAAAAGTGAAATACTAAATAAGAAAGAATACTTTTATGTCTGGAACCAACAAAGCATTTTCTCTTGCTGAACTTTTTGGCTTTGATTCCTGGAGAAAGTTCCACTGATTTACTGAGTATGATCATCCTAAGAGAGACTACTCATGTGATATCTGCCTTATTACTTTATTTGCCTCTAAAGCTGGCTATATCCTCTCTTCTGAATGGCTTTGGTGCTATTTGGGTGCAAAAAGGAGAAACTAGCTCCACATTGAAAGGATGGATTGGCCTTAGAAATAATATAAATCCCCCAAATGTTGTAAAATCAGTCTGGTCCCTGAGGGTTCTTTTATGCCAAAGATGACCAGGTGACCAGGTCCACTCCAAATAGAACTAATCCAGTCTTCTATTTCCCCAGATCTAAGATGGCTTTAGGGTTCTAGTTATACACTATTCATATGGGTTTTAATAGAACCACAAATAAGCCTTTCATTTTGGACACAGATAAAAAAAAAAGTAAATTCTTCCTTCAGGTAATCATTTAATTACAAATCAAGAGTATAAATATATAAGTATACATGCATGCTAAAACAAAAGAATAATTCAACCTATTTTCTAACTTAACTTTATTCTTAATTCACATTTCAGAAAGGTTAGAAGGGCAATTATCCAGTAATATGTTAGGACTTAGTTCCTTATAATTCATTTATAGTAGTGCAATGGGAAAAGTACTGAGTCTGAAGTCAGTGGCTATAGGGTTAAGTGCTGGCTTTGTCATTAAGTTATTTGGGACCCTTGAGAAAATGTCAGCTTTGGGCCTCAGTTTCATCATTTGTAAAATGATCTTTAAGGTATCTTCAGCACTAAATCTATGATCATGTAACCTAATAGGCCTTTTCCTTCAGGCAGAGCTTCTTGTTCTCCTGAGCCTCTTACTCTCCTCCATTTCTTTGATGCTAAAAAGAACAAAGTCCTCTTTTCATCCCTGCTACCTCTTTTCTTATCCCCATCTACATTAATCCTACTATTTTCAATGGCTCACTTCATATCTTCCTTTTGCTTCCACTGGGTCCCTTTGGAACTCACCTTATATAATTATAAACTTCAATTCATTTTATTTATTTTTCAAAATCTTACCCTCTGTCTTGGAATCACTACAAATGATCAGTTCCAAGGTGGAAAAATGTTAAGGGGTAGATAATTGGGTTTAAGTGACTTACCTAGGGTCACACAGAAAGGAAGTCTCTGTACCTTCTCACGCCACTGATTCATAAGACTTAGAGATACTGCCACTATCAGATTCTTCTATGGTCACCACTCAGAAATATCTCCTCAACTGGAATTCACTCTATCCTGACTTTTCACCCAGTACTGATCCTGATAGTTTTTATCTACTGATAACATTCATCTACTGACATACCATAACATTCTCCATCCTTTTCACTCTATCCTGACTTTTCACCCAGTACTGATCCTGACAGTTTTTATCTACTGATAACATTTATCTACTGACATACCATAACATTCTCCATCCTTTTTGAATGGCATCAATGCCTAGTTAACAGTTTCCTTAACTACACCAACTTCTAACCTTTTGGGGGCACTTCAATATTGTTACTCCCTCAACTGCATTATTATTTTTTTGTAGATACTCAATAAATATTTTGTTTGAATTCAGTTATTTTCTGTTTGATTTTTCATTTTTCAATGACATATTTTATTTCAATTACATTTTCAATTACAAATTTTAACAATCGATATCTGATATTTTGCTATCCAGATTCTGTTTCTCTCTTTATTCTTTTCTTAAGTAAATAGTTCAATACAGATTATACTAGTGCTGTCATGCCAAATATATTTCCTTACTCCTCATGCCATGAAAGAAGGTACATATCACACATACCAGAAAAAAACTCATGAAGAAAATAAAATGAAAAGTGGTATGCCTTGATCTACATTTGAGTTCCAGAAGTTCATTCCATGTCTGTGGGTAGCATTTTTTAAAATCATGAGTCCTTTGGGGTTATCTTGGAACTATGGAAATTAAACATTAGCCTGTACCCCTTTTTTGTTACCACAAGACAACCCTTTGATTTTAAAGGGGAAAAACAAGTTTAAACTTAAAGCTGAAGCCATAACATGTTTCTTTCCCCATCCCCTTTCTGAATAAGAGTGGAGACAAAGTTTTTTTTTTTAATTTATCTGTAAATAAGCTTCTCATGAAAGTGGTGTAGAGAAAAGTAGACATGTGCACTGTGCAACCATTCTAAAGTTCTTCTGACTTCTGGAAGACCCACTTGTTGTCCATAGTGAGGTCAGAGTCTGCTAATCAGAGAGGCTTGGGAAAGGGAGTCAAGAAGAGCCTAAATGATTGTACCAGAAGGAAGTTTTTTTTTTTTTTTTCTGGGGAATACAGATGGAGGAGGTATACAGTCTCTGGCTCTTAAAAGGGAATAGTTAGGCACACATGGCTGATGCCTTCCCTTCCTCTGGCCTACTTTTTATTGCTTAATAAATAATTATAAATTAAGATATAGGCTCCAGAGAATTTTAATCACAATAGAACCTTGCATTAAGGTTAATAATTAGTTGACCATCATACAATATTTCTGTTACTGTATACATTGTTCTCCTGGTTCTGTTCACTTCACTTTGTATCAATTCATTTAAATCTTTCCAGGTTTTTCTGAACACATCCTGTTTACCATTCCTTAAAGTGTAATAGTACTCTATTGAAACTCTATACCAGTGGTTCCCAAACTTTTTTGGCCTACTGCTCCCTTTCCAGAAAAAAACATTACTTAGCCCCCTGGAAATTAATTTTTAAAAAATTTTAATAGCAATTAACAGGAAAGATAAATGCACCTGTGGCCATCACCGCGCCCCTGGATTGCTGCAGCACCCACCAGGGGGCGGTAGCACCCACTTTGGGAATCACTGCTTTATACTATAACTTGTCCAAACATTCCCCAATTAATGGACATCCTCAAGTGTGTTACGCTAATGATCCCGCCTACACTCAAACCTCCCAGTTTTTTTTTTTCTTTTTTAAATCTCTTCAACTTCCTTTTCAACTTCACCTCAGATATTCATGGAATGGTCAACACTTTTGACTTTGTCAGCACCTACATATGGTTCACTTTCATGATCAAGAACTTGGGACTTTATCTAATTATAATCACTTTTTATTCTAGTTTTTCTTATGCCTTATTCTTCTAAGCCTATTCTTTGTCCTCATCTTGAGCCAAAAGCTTTTAGTGCTTTACTGGGTCGTCATCCCTACTCTGACTACTCCCTCTTTCCTTTCCAATCTCAACCCCTTACTGAACCAGTTCAACTCTACACTATTCTTGACTCTCAAATTACTTGTACCCTTGTCTTATTATCACTTATGCTATCTGCTTTTTCTGCTCCTACTTAGGGGATGGTGAAAGGAAGTAAATGAAATTATGAAACTCACTGGCTGAGTCCACTACAAATTTAAGTTATCTAATCTCAACTAGGCTCTTACTGCAATCTTTTTGCTTCTCCTTAATTGATTCTCTATGTCACTCTCCACAATGACTGTTTCAAATCTTTTTTCTTCTCAAGGCTTTCACAGCACCTCCTCCTCCACCCTCTCATATTAGGTCCTTGCCTCATACTTTATTGAAAAAAAAAAGTAGGCTAACTCCTTCGAACTTCCCTTTTCTATCCCATATGACATATGTTCCATATGACAGCCCTTCTTCATCTCAAAACCCCTTTATATCTCCTCCAACTATTTCCTCTTTTCTTGAAAAGTCTGATGAGGAGGCAGCCTTTCCCTTCACCAAGTTCAAGTCCATGTGTCTTTCATCTTATACTTTCACATCTTCTCTATCAGATTGCCTCCTCTCTTTAATCTTCAGTACCTCCTCATCTAATTTTTTATTTCCTGCTGTCTACAAACACATCAGAGTCTTATTTCTATCTTAAAACAACTGTCTCTGCTTTCCACTATTCCTGGTGGCTGTTGTACTATATATCTTGCTTTCCTCTTATGGCTAAAATCCTTGAGAAGGCTATCTACAATTGTTTTCTCTTCTTTTAGTCTCATTCTCTCTTGCCTCTCTGAAATTCTAGCTTCTTTTTTTATATTTTTGTATTTTTATTTTGAGTATTTTCCCATAGTTACATGTTTCATGTTCTTTCCCTCTCCCCAAACCTCACTAACCCCCCTTAGCCCATGCTGAAATTCTAGCTTCTGATATCAGCATTCAGCTGAAGCTGTTCTCTCTAAAGTTACCAAAGGTCTTTTAATTTTTTTTTAATTGACTGCCTAATAATTTTCCTCAATCCTTAATATTCATGATCTCTCTGCAGCATTTCACACTATTGAAAATCCTTTCCTGCTAGATACTCTCTTCTCTCTGAGTTTTCTTGACATTGTTTTCTTTTGACTCTTTAATTTAGTTGCTCATTCATCATCCATGTCTCTTCTATTAACTAATTAAACTAGGATTCTGCTTTAGACCTACTTTACGTTATTTCACTTGGTGATGCCACCATCAGCTTATGTGTATTCCATTATCATCTCTATTCCAATGATCTTTAGATCTCAATAGCCAGACATTTTCTGTCTTTTTAGTGCCAAGCTGAGCACATGTTTCATGTTCTTTCCCTCTCCCCCAAACCCCACCAAATCCCCTCCCCCATAGCCGATGCACAATCCCACTGAGTTTTACATGTATCATTGATTAAGACGTAATTCCATATTATTGATAGTTGGACTAGAGTTATCGTTTAGTGTCTACATCCCCAATAATATCCCCATCAGCCCATGTGTTCAAGCAGCTGTTTTTCTTCTGTGTTTCTCCTCCCACAGTTCTTCCTCTGTATGTGGCTAGTTTTCTTTCTCATAAGTCCCTCAGCCTTGCTCTGGATCCTTGCATTGCTGCTAGTAGAGAAGTCCGTTATCTAACAGATATTTCTAACTGAATATCTCAGACATCTCAAACTCAACAGTGTTCAAAACAGAACTCATTATCTAACCCTTCTCTTTCCTAAACCCACCTCTCTACCAAGCTTCATTATTATCATCAAGGTTATAAACCCAGTTACCCATGTTCATGAACCCCAGTATCATCCCTGACTCCTCACTTCACACTCATATCGCATGCTGCCAAATCTAGTTATTTCTATATTCACAACATCTTGAATATATGTACCCTTCCCTCCATCCACCCAGCTATACTATACCACCATAGTTTAGGCTCTCATCATCTTGTGCTGAAATAATAATAGCTAGCATTTACAAAGTGTTTACTACATGCCAGGCACTGTGCTAAACACTTTACAAATATTTATCATTTTATCTTTACAACATCTTCACAAAAAACTTCACTCAGGTTTTTGAGGAAATGGAAGCAAATAGAAATAAGGTCATTTACTCAAGTTCACATGGCTAATAAGTATCTGGGGCTGGATTTGAACTCTTTTCTTTTGGACTTCAGGCCCAGTACCCCACTGACTGTAATGCATAGCTGCTGGAACTATTGCAGTAACCTTCATTTGGTATCTTTATTTCAGTCCTCTCTCCATTCCAATCCAGCCTCTATGTATCTGCCAAAGTGATTTTCCTGAATTATAGGTTAATCAATCAATAAGTCATTTTTAATTGCTGATTTTGTGTAATGCACACATTGGGTTAGGCATTGAGGATTTAAATATCAATCCTGAAACAATTCCTACTCTCAAAGGGCTTACATTATAACAAGGGAGTCAGTAAGTATAGGTACTTACTATATAAATATATATATGTATATATACTATATAAAAACATAATAAATGGAAAGGAAAACACAAAATGGTTAAGGAGAGAAGGTATTAGCAATTGAGGGGTTCAGGAAAGACTTCAAGTAGAATTTGGTACTCTAGCTACATTTTATTTTTTTTTAAAGAAAAACCCTTATCTTCTGACTTAAAATTGATATTAAGTATTTGTAGAGAAATAAAGATTTGAGTTAGCAGAGCAGACTTGACTGACAGGGGAATTTAGAACCTTGGGAGTAGACTCACAGGGACACTGACAGTTTTGAAGCTGGATGTTGAAAGCTGGTCTAATGGTGGCTTTGGTCAGACATCTCATTTTTCAAGCTGTTTCCTTGGACCTTGGACTGTGTAATATCTCCTATCAAGCTTCCCAGTGAAGTAGTAAAGTAGAGAAGTGGATTTGATTTGCCTTTTGTGGTGGACACAAAAGACCATCCCATCTTCTTCTCTTCACAATTGGATTCAACTTGCTGTGTATCCTGTCTCTTTTACCAGCTTTTGAGGAAAACATCACTGGATATCTTTGTGAGATCCCCTGTTTCCCAGCAAGACCTTGCCCTTAGCAGTCTGCAGATAGATTATAGCCTATAGAGTAGTTTGATCCATCCCTTTACCCCTGGGGGGAGATTTATAGATTAGTGGCAGTTTACCTAATTCCATTCATTCCCCATCCCACTTATTCATTAAACAGTTTAGTTATTACAATCCTGCCCATGTATGTCTTTTCCCAGATACTAGGTTGACACATTGAACCACTGTGTATTGAAGTTACTTTCCCTGGTTATTATTCTGTTATATGTTATCCCCAGATAAGTGTTATTACCTGTGGTTATTCAGTTACCCTTTCCAGTCCCCTTTAGTCATTTTATTCACCTAACTGACAACCCAATCCCATTTTACCAAATAACTGTTGTGGCACCCTCTTTCCCCACTTTAGTAGTGACTTATTTAGTCACTCACTACAAATATTAGTTCCAAGGCAGAAGAGAGGCTAAAGGCAAGGCAAATGGGGTTAAGTAACTTAACCAAAGTCACTCAGCTTGAGTTACATATTCAAGGAAGATAGGGGTTCTATAAGGCAGAAGTGAGGAGGCAGAATGAAGTATGAATAAGATGTAAGAGTATGGCAGCTAGGTGGCACAGTGGGTAGAGTGCTGGGCATGAAGTTAGGAAGACTTGAGATCAAATATTGTCTCAGACACCTAGCTGTGTAATCCTGGGAAGTCACTTTACTCCAGACTCTCTTACTTTCCTCATCTGTAAAACAGGCTGGAGAAGGAAATGGCAAACCACTCCAGTATCTTTGCCTAGAAAATCCTAATGACTGAACAACAGAATGTGTGAGAAACAGAGAGAAGGTGGATCCCAGACAATGGGAGGGGAATAATAGATGAGGGTGGAAAGACAGATTGGGATCAAGTTGAGATGAGCTCTTCTCATTAAACACTAGTGGCTCCCAACTACATCTATAATCAAATATAAACTCCTTTGCTTAACATTTTAGAACTCTTCATGACCTAGTCTCTTACTTTGTTTCTAGCCTAGTTATCCTTCTCTTCCTATCTCCCAACCTTTGTGATCCTGTTCAGTCTGTTCCCTTTAACACCTTATATCCTGAATCCCTGATAACATCAAAAACTCACCATAAGATCCACTTTCTATCCAACTCCTTTTCTAATCCCCCACCCAGTTACTACTGTACTTCCCCTCAAAATTACCCTGGATTTTCTCTTTCATCAGAATAGCAGCTTTCTGAGGTCAGAGATGATTTCCCTTTTATCTTTGTCTATACAGCACTTGGCACACTGCTACAGGGGCCAGTAACTTGTGAATCCACAACTTTTACCTGTTTTGAACTAAAACCCAGCTCAAGAGTTATCTCCATCATAAGCAGACTATATAGTAGACCATATATAGAGAGCTGTATGGACCCTTAAAGGTTGTCTAGCACTACTATCCTCCCAGAAACACTGGCATCTTATTTAACCTGCCAACCTGCACTAACTCTATATGAGCCTTTTCCAACCTCTCTTAATTCTCGTGCCACCCTTCTGCAAATCATTTCTTATTTATTCTGTTTTGTATTGCTTTGTATATATTTGTTTGTATATTGTCTTCCCCATTATTTTGTAAGCATCTTGAGGACAGGGACTACTTTTTGCCATTTTTGTATCCTCGAGCATTCAGCACAGTGCCTGGCGCAGAGAAAGAACTTAATGAATCTTTATTGACTGATTGATATCCAATTTGTTTTCAAGTCTTGCCATTTCTACCTTCACAACATCTGCCATATATTTTCCCTTCTCTTTAGTGAAAGAACTGCCACCTTGTCTTCATCATCTCACTCCTAGACTGTTGCGATAGTCTTCTGGTTGATCTTGTACTCAAGTCTTTCTCTACTCCAATCCATTTTCCAATCAGTTGTCAAAATTATTTCCCTAATGTGCAAGTCTGACCATGTCAGCCATTGCCCTCTCACTTAATAACCTTCATTGGCCTCTTATTACCTCCAGGCTCAAATATAAAAGCCTCTGTCTGATATTTAAAGCCCTTCACAACTGAGCCCTACTTCTCTTTTCAGTCTTATACTTTCTTTGCCCTTTACAATCCAGTAACATCGGCTTTCCTGTTATTACTCTAACTTGACACTCCAGTTTCTGACTCGGTGCCTGTCAGTGCTCAAGAATGCTCACTCTCCTGACCTCCTTGAAGTCTCTGAAGAATCAGCTCGCATTCAAACAGGAGGCTTTCCTCAGTCCTTCTCTCCCTGCTCCCCCTAAACTCTTGTCTTCCCTTAGAGATTACCTTCCATTTATGAGATATCTATCTTGTATGTACCTATTGTCACCTCTATTAGAATGTGAACTCCTTGAGGGCAGAGACCCAGGCTTTGGGGCTTCTGTCTTTCTTCCTAACCCCAGAGTTTAGCTCAATCCCTGGCATATAATGAGAAGTTAATAAGGCTTGTTGACCAATTACAAGCCTGAGGCAAAACATGAGAGGCTGAAAATTATTTTTTTTGGTTCTTCTTTGACATTTGTTATCATGGCATGTGATCAGCTGATATCAAGAGAAAAAAACAAAACAGGCAAATAACAGCAATGTTAAAGGAGAGAGCATTAATTCAACATAATTTAACAGCGTGGCAGAGCCCTTTGTTTTCTACTCTTCTAATGCACTTAATGTAATCAGTATTTTAGTACGGTTATCTATATTTGTGTCATATCTACTTCTTAGGCTGTAGTATCCTCAGGGACAAGGATTCTATGTAGTCTATGTTTTGTGTACATTACTTCTTAGCAACTCAGACACTGAATACACAGTGGGTACTTGGGAAATAGCTTAGGAATTAATTGAATTGCTAAACAAAGGGGATATTAAAAGTAAGAATAAAGGGGGCATTAAAACAAAGACAAACTAAAACTTGATCCAATGTGGAGTGAGGTCTCATCTGTTCATAAAATCAGACTTGACAATTGTTCACAAGGTACTTAGCATCATAACCTTTCCCTTTCATATTAAAGGACATAAAGGTTTGAACCAAACATTTGGATAAGGACTTCTGAGGACTTAATCATTTTCTGCATTAAAAACAAAGTAATTACATCAATAAGCAGTTCTTTCCTCCCCTACAGGTATGTTTGCCACAATTTAAGCAAAATTTATGACTCAGTAAATTGAAATAATCTAGTAAAATTCTAGGAAGTCTGAGGAGACATTCTCAGAGACACACAGCTCTTACACTGAATAATTTTTTAGTACCTAATGCATAGGGCCAAAGAGTTTTCAGAAACCTTTCCCTAAGTAAGCAATGGATCCTCCTATTTAAAGTCAATTACATCGTTATCTTTTCAGACAGACATCTTTTACAAAGCAGCAATCTATAATTACAATATAATTATTGTTACCAGCATTGAAAAATCATGTTATTAAGATTTCTCTTACCGGATCCAGGTTTTTAAAAAGAAGGATGTCTTTGCAAGCCTCTTGTAACCTATTTCTTTGATCATCTGTCTTCGGGTGTATAATCTAAAAAATAACAATGATATGAAACATATAAAAGGAGACATTGTCCTGTAGGCCTCAGAAAATGGAATTGTGTCGTAAATGCTGAAAAATCTAAAAGACTGTAAAGTTTTAGAGTTGATTCAACTCTTCACCCTGTTAACCCTTCAGAAGCCATTGTCAGGCTCAAATTCCACATCAGAAAATCAACAATGCTGAGAATCTTGTATAGGAACAGGGAATTATAAGCATTTTAAGGGATATAATCAGAGATAAAAAACTAAAATATATAACAGAGGACTCGTTCAGATGACTAATAAGTAAAAAAAAAATACCAACACATCAAGCCAGATATATATTGCTAAATGGAAGAACAGTCCAATTCGCCTCTGCAAGCCTTCATTTTCAGAGTTGTTGACCTTTTTTTTTTGTAAATTAATTACATTTTAAATCTGCTTCATTTAGAGATCTTGGTTAAGTAGGAAAACATTCAAAAGGAGATCTATTTTTGGCAGTCAAATTGTACTTCTAGAGAATGTACTTGCTTTTCCTCCAATGAATTCGTACTCCCAAGAATTGTTTTTGTTTTTCAAGCATGCCTATTTATCTATATAAGACAATATAGTATTTAACATGATACATATATGATATGTATTATGTAACAAATCATAAATATGCGCATCTAAGAGAAACAAATTCTCATATTAGCTATGTTAAAAAAAAACCTGTCTCATTTCACTCCCTTTCCTTCCACACCTCCTTTTCCCCCCAAGAAGGCACATAATATATATAGGCATATATCATATATAATCCCTTCAATTACAAACAAAAATAATTCTTTTTTTGGAGGTGAGCAAATTCTCTGCAGGAAAGTTCAATTATAGATGGGTGAACCCTCAAGCTTGGACACACTTCTAATCTCTATAAATGGAGATGACTTTTTGAACTGGAGAAATCTCATCCACGCCAGCAGCATTGCTACAATGAAATCAAAGACCTGGATATATCTTACTTTCCACTTAGCCAACAGAACCCAGATCCATGGATAAGGTTTCTTCAAACTCTCCTTGTGGAACTCAAGACTTAATCAACTCCCTTAATTCCACAATGATAAAAAAAAAAGAAAAAGAGAAGCAGGGAACCATTCACTATTAAGATTTTTTTTTTCAGTTGATAAGTGGGTTTAGGGAAGGCAGTGTTTCCATTATAAGTACTAAATAATGTCAACTACTGACCCATATGTAAACTAGAAGGTTGCAATGATTCAGAAAGGATTCCAGTCTTCTCTCCATTTTGATAAAGTATTTAACTATAGGATGTATTGGCAAACAGTATTCAGGGCAATCAAGTTTATAGGTCAGTTTTTTGAGCTACATGGAAACACTTTCTTTTATTCAACTATGAATTAATAGATTAAGAAAAATCCAAATGCTGTCAGCAAAGGATGAGATTTCTTTGACTTCATCCAATATGCCATATAGTCTAAGCAATCAAAAACAGGCTACCTAAAATTATTTATCAATAAAGAATTATTTAATGATATGCATGTAGATAAATAAATTAATTAAATTTACAGATTTGCATAGATCCTGACTCTTCAAAGAGAAAAAAAATCCTTATAGTAAAATTGACCAATGTCATAAGTAGTGATGATTATGAACCATGTAGGACATTTTTAGGAAATAAGTGTAGCTTTTAAAGACTGCAGATGAGAGAGTGCTGGTCAGTGAAAGTTTAATGTGACCCTATTTTTGAAGAGATTTAAATATTTTTTACCTTTCCTGCTCTTATTTGGAAAAATTAAACTGCCCTGTGCAAAATATTTTCCTCAGTCAAACTAGATGCTAAATATTCAAGACTATAAATGTAAGTATATAATAAAAGGTAGTTCTAGTTGCTTATTCATTAAATAAAACATTCTGTATGGTTTGAGAAGTAATAACTAAGCCATGTAAACTAAAATAAACTTTCTATTCCAAATTCAGTAAGTTATCTCTCTCTCTCTCTCTCTCTCTCTCTCTCTCTCTCTCTCTCTCTCTTTCTCATCTTGAACATAGTTCTACTGCTCTCACTAACTCTCAATTGAATTAATTGAACAGAATTTTAATTAAAGGAATGTCATATTTTTTCTTTAAAGAATATGCAAAATCTGACCTCAGATACTTCCTAGCTGTGTGACCCTGGGCAAGTCACTTGACCCCCATTGCCTAGCCCTTACCACTCTTCTGCCTTGGAGTCAATACACAGTATTGATTCCAAGATGGAAGGTAAGGGTTTAAAAAAAAATAAAGAATGTAAAATAAAAACTGAGAGAACTTGAGAGTTACTTGTCATTATTTCAGTCTATTATGTTTCAAGACTGCTTCTGACCAGTGCCTGGCTCCCAGTACTATTTTTGTCAGATCACTAAACTCTAAGATAAAAGGACTTATCACTTACCACAGGTTTACCAATACTAATTTCTATGTAGTTATAGTTCCTAATGGGGTCATCAGCCATCAGTTCAACAAACTCTAAGTGGCTGATATAAGGTTTAAAGAAGCACAGTTTATTTGCTGATCACTATCAGTTATTGACTAGATTATGTTGGTCTGAAAATAGTTGTCTGATTGCTAGATAACTATATATATATATACATATATATATATCAGCAGACAGAACCATCCTTAGGAAAGTCAGGAACAAAGGCAAATCACTGTAGGGTCCACCCATTTTTGAATATTAAAATTAATTAAAATGCACAGAGATTATCCTTAGAAGGGAAAAGAAATAATAATATGTAAGGTTGATAATTGAAATAATAAAGCTTTAGGGAGAATTAATACCATATTTTATGTGTGGTGGATTTATTCTGACTGAATACATTAGTATTATTCATGCATTGTTAGTAACATTATTTTTCTTTAAATACTGTAATACCTTAATTATCTGGTATTACTAGAAAATGAAAATCATTTTCCAGATAACTGGAGGTTATTTGACTTTTATTCTAAGGTTATTCTATTTCAAAAACAAAAATCTTCACAAAATGTATTAAAAGCTGCACCGACTTCTAAAAATGAACAAAACTGAGCATTTCTTGATGAATTAAAAGCATTAGTAATTATGTTATAAATGAAGATGAAATAAGACTCAAGGTAGAATAAGCGTTAACCCCAGGGATTGTCCTAGAAGACATTTTCTCTGAAAATCTTTTGATTTATTTGATTTATTTGTATAATAGGGTCATTTCCCACATTTATGAGAAAATTGACAGAAAGGATCTATAACTACACAGAAACCCTGAGAAGTATAATATAGGTGCCTTTTTGAAAAATTAAGTATTGAAGACCAAAGCAACTTCTCTGAAATGGTTATTTTCTTCTTCAAGAAAATGCCTTCTTGGGGCAGCTGGGTAGCTCAATGGATTGAGAACCAAGTCTAGAGATGGGAGGTCCTGGGTTCAAATTTGACCTCAGACACTTCCTAGCTATGTGACCCTGGGCAAGTCACTTGACCCCCATTGCCTAGCCCTTACCACTCTTCTGCCTTGGAGTATTGGCTCCAAGACAGAAGATAAGGGTTTAATAAATAAATAAATAAAAAATAAAAAGAAAATGTCTTCTTCATCAGTGCTGGAAGTACTTATGGCTTAACACCAGCTTTCAGAACCCATGGAACTTGTATCTACTCATTTGCACAATTTATTGATAGGGTGTGTTAATCTTTCACAAATTCCTGATAGGGTATTTTGTATGACCTTAATTTGGAGCTTACAATCATTTCATCATTTCATAATCCTGATGTCATCTCTGCAAACATAACATCAAGAGAAAACATTTTCCAAGTCCCCTTTAATTAGCGATTTAACATCTAATGGGATTATAGGCATATATTGATCAACATAACATTTAATGTCATAAGCCTAATGTCTCATATTGTACTTCCAGGGTGTTATTCATTTTCTCATGAAATCTACTGAAATTCTAATTCTCGAGTTTCTGACTCCTTAGCAGTTTTTCCCCCTCCCTTATTCAGGGGCTACTTCCTTACTTTCAGAGCACAGGTTTTGACGGTGGGAGGTATAAGTTTCATGGGTGGAGGGAAAGTTTAATGCCAAATTTCACTCTGCTACAGCTATCTGAAGTTGCCAGATATCTAACCGCTGAGTAATTAAGCAATGATGTAGATAGTCTTAAAAAAGTCAAGTTTATTTTTAGTGGGAATTTATTATAGTTAGAGGTTAACTTTTCTATTAAACATGATTTCATAATTTAAGTTAATGGGAAATTACTGCAATCAATAGAAATTTGCTTTAAAGAAAACTTTACCGGCATCAGGGATTCCATCAAACAGGAAAGTGATTATTGCTGACTGTTGCCTTTTTCTATTTTTGAGGAAGGCCACTTTTCTAATTTGGTCAGCTCCTTCACACGACATTGCTATGAGCTAGGAATGTTTAGCCTTTAAAGAACTTGACTATTAGAGGCAGCACACTTTCACACTGTCATGTCAGAATGGATCGGAAATGCTTTGGGTTTAAGAAGTAAAGAGAGAAAACCCTGATATCTCTGAAAGGAAGCTACTGTTAGGTGAGTCATCTGAAGATGACATGAAATGATGAAATACTATTTAATCTAAGTAATATTATATCTCTAAAAATAGACATACTGCTTTTTCTTCATGCAATACTTTCTAACAGTACAGAAAAAGGTCATTACCCCAGATGCTACTAATTTTGGAATTTTTAAGAATTCTGAGTATTTGAGCTATAATGTACTTGTATTCTTTCTATGGAAGAAAAAAAGCTTGCTGGAAAAAATGTACTTCATTTTGGCCAAATTATAAGAAGGTTTGATAAGCATTCTGCCATCACTACTTGCATATAATTATGTCATAAAATAAATTATCAACTAAAACACCTTTATTAGGCTCTCCAAGAACACTGTTATTGGTCAATTAGTGTTGTTATATATCATGGAAAAGAAAAAATTTTTTAAATAGTCTTTTAGACTTTATACTAATTCAGAGTAGATTTTCCACAATGATGACTTGCAACTAGTCTGAATTAGTATGATATTACAGCATGAGTCTATACATATGTGTCAGAGGGCTTTTAAATGGACCTTTTTATTGTATAAACCAGTGATTCCCAAAGTGGGTGCCACCGCCCCCTGGTGTGTGCTGCAGAGATCCAGGGAGGTGGTGATAGCCACAGGTGCATTTATCTTTCCTATTAATTGCTATTAAAATTTAAAAAAAAATTTCCAGTAATATTTTTTCTGGAAAGGGGGCGGCAGGCCAAAAAAGTTTGGGAACCACTGGTATAAATTAGGAAGAATGAAATAAGCCTAAATCTTTTAATTATGGTTCTCTAATATTCAAATGAGATATTAGCAGGAGCATATGCCAAATCTGTTACACTCTCAGGGATATAAACTTAGCAGCTTTGAGATCGATCCTGATTGATCATTAAATCTTACCCACTGAAATTTCATTATATGGAGTGTAATGAATAATTCTACCTTATCAATCCAAAGCCTTAATTAATTAAAGTATATCTTCATTCTTTTGTAGGATATCTTTATTCATGCACATGTATATGCAAATGTGTATATATGCATGTATACCTGCATGAATGTGCGTACATATATGTATGTGTGTGTATATACATACATACCCTCAGAGGTACCAAGAAAATTCCAGTTTCTTATATATCTCTATCCTAACATCCAATGCTAGATAGGGTTTAAAAATTTAGAAATGGGAAACTGGGATTTTCTTGGTTCCTCTGAATAATTCAAAGCCCCGTGGCTTTGTAGAAGATGTGATAAAGTAAAAGATGTGATAACCTATAACCCAAATGAGGTGTCATAAGTATATAAGAAGGTCACCTCTGAAGTGCTTCATTTCTCTTTTCTCCTCTGAGCAATGGATTTTTGGATATCGTTTCAAATATATTTCCAGAAACCTATGGTTGCCAAGGGGTGAGGTATAAGTTCATTGGGTACTTAGGGTTATAAGGTATAAGGTATAAATTAATCCTATCCTTCCCAACTACTCAATATTAATTGTTATTTTAAAAACTACTGCAATGTAGAAATGTTCAAATAAAGAAGTCCTTTTTTAGAATTTACACATAAAAGAACTGATATTTCTTTTAGTTTTGCAATTTCTTTTCTTTAAAAGAAAAAAAATTGCTTCATATTATCTAAGAAAGTTCATTCCTCCAAAAATGTAATGATTTATAAGAAATCTCTTCCTTAATTAATGAAAACCATTAGTCTCATGAGAAAAATTAGTATGCAACCAATAGCGCAAAGCTTAATTTGTTCATTCATTTGTGTATTTAGTTGGCCATTTATTTATTTAAACATCTATTTATTAATTTTTCATTTATTTATTCATCTTCATTTGTGTATTTGGGTAATTTTTGTTTACATGGTATGTTGTACCTTTATATGTATATTAAGGAATAGAAATAGAGGGCTTTTCCCAGATATTTTCTTATTTTGGAAATGTTTCCTAAATCAGCCAATTGTGCAGTGAATTTTTTATATAATACAATTTCTCTCTCTCTCTCTCTCTCTCTCTCTCTCTCTCTCTCTCTCTCTCTCTCTCTCTCTCCACACACACACACACACACATACACACATCTTTTTGATATTTTTAGAGCTGAGTAACTTCAGGACCTCTAGGTCTGCCATGCAAAGCTTTCCTAGTACTACAGCATGTCAGTGGCTAACAGGACAGGAAATACATTTTAGTAAAATTACTAGGCTAGCAAAGAAAGTTGCTGGGAAAAAAAGAGTCAGAACTGTCCCAGTCTGCATTCTTTTCTACCTGCTATTAATTATTATCACCCTATCTTATACAAATGTATTTATTTATTTGCCTGATCATCCACTTATTTATTTATTTATTTATCTGTCTGTCTGTCTGTCTCTGTTTGTTTATTAAAACCCTTACCTTCCATCTTAGAATCAATACTATGAATTGGTTCCAAGGCAGAAGAGTGGTAAGGCCTAGGCAATGAGGGTCAAGTGACTTGCGTAGGGTCACACAGGTAGGAAATATCTGAGGCCAAATTTGAACCCAGGACCTCCCATCTCTAGGCCTGGCTCTCAATCCACTGAGCCACCCAGCTGCCCCCTTTATATACATTTTAAAGATGCTTCTAGCAGTATGTTACATACCCTGGATTCTGCATCATCTTCTTCTTCATCTGGATTGTAAGCTTCCGCACATACTACAAATAGAAAAAAACTCACAATAAATAAATAGTATTTACAAAAATAACCAATATTTTAATAAGTCAAGTCAGACCAAAGTATTACATTTCTTAAAACTAAAATGTTCTTCATAGTGGGGTGAATGGATTCTTTAAAAAAATGCAGGGGGCAGCCAGGTGGTTTGACCTAGAGATGGGAGGTCCTGGGTTCAAACGTGGCCTCAGACACTTCCAAGTTGTATGACCCTGGGCAAGTCAATTAACTCCCATTGCCTTGCCCTTACCACTCTTCTGCCTTGGAACCAAAAGACAATATTGATTCTGAGATGGAAGGTAAGGGTTTTAAAAATTGCATTAAATGATCAGTGTTATGAGAGAAGTTGTACATCAAGCTAGAATCACTGCAAATCAGTTTATTTCCTGTTGATTCACTTTAAGAAAAAACTAGTACTGCTATTGGCCAATCTATTGATCAGCAATCTGAGTTTGCAGATATCAGATATATGTGGTCCATATCAAGGACTGATAGGTGGCAATGTTTAAGTTTTTGTTGATCTTTTATAGCTCCAATAATCCTTTAGGGTGAGTAGGGGGAGAGCTTTGTCTGTACACCAAGCTCAGATTTTCACACAGGGAACTGGGTATTATTATATAGATGGTCTAGGGAATAAAAGAGCTCTGTGATACATTGTCATTCAGTTGTTTTTCAGCTAATGTCCAACTGTGACCTCATTTGGGGTTTTCTTGGCAAAGATATTAGAGTGGTTTACATTTCCTTCTCCACTTCATTTTACAAATGAGGAAACTGAGGCAAATAGGGTTAAGTTACTTGCCCAGAGTCACAAAGCAATTAAGTGTCTGAGACCAGATTTGAACTTGGGAACTTCCTGACTCCAGGCCAGGCACTACCCACTGTGCCACCTAGTTGCCACTATGATATATAGAAAATATTCATTCATCTTGTCTAGATTAAGTGTCTGTTCTCAAAGAGGTTACATATATCGGCTTATGGATGATTACACATAAATGTAAAATTTTATTTATCTTTTTATCTCTCCCATGTGAAAAAAATTTTTAAAGTCTACAATGTGAAAAAGCAGAAGATATTTAGAAACAAGCCTAAGACCCAAAGTCTAATGCCTGCTATGCAATCATTAAATTAAATTCCTGTTAGATGATGAATTCAAGTCAACAAGCCTAAAAAAACCTATATGATCAGATATTGAAAGAACTGCCAAATATGATGTTAAGCCACTGCTATTGATCATTAAAAAGATTGTGTCTTGCCCATAACAGGAACTTAAAAATGTTTACTGAATTGTGGAAAATGGGAGAGGTGCAATGGGACTAAAGAAGGCAAAGGCTACTCTGACTTTCCAAAAAGGAAAGACCACAAAGCCTGCTAAATATGTCAGAGAATTCCTGGCAAAATTCCATAACATGAATGTATTAGGCATTAGGTATCTTTAGTATATCATTTCTCATAATTGTTATGGCAAGAAATAATTTCTCATTGGGAGCATCTCTCTTGACTATACTTCCCAAAAGTGTGTCTGGCTGCAGAACGGGAGAGGAATCAAGGAATCAGACAAGGGCTCTTTATACAGTGCAATTGTCAGAGATGTGTGTGTGTGTGTGTGTGTGTGTGTGTGTGTGTGTGTGTGTGTGTCTATGTCGATGGGGGTCTGGGAGAATGGTATAGTCATGGTGTCCCTCATCTAGGATTCCTGGCAGAATCCTGAGACTTCTGAGGGTTGGATTCAGTAACTTCTGCAGCTCCTACTCTGCCATACAATCAATAGTAGAACATTGTGCAAAGTGTGTGTGTGTGTGTGTGTGTGTGTGAAGGAGTACAAATAAGAAAAAGATAGTCCCTGAACTTAAGAAGCTTAAGAATCTAATAGAGAAAGACAGTACACAAAAGGAAGCTAAGAGGTGACCCAGTGAGGAGACATGATGATGTTCCTGGAGTTGAAACCAAACAGACAGAAAATGAATGGAAAAGAAAAACAATGGAAACAGCCGAAGGCAAAGGAAGTTAGCTGGCAAGTTCTGAGTCTTCTATACAGAAAGATTATGGGAGGAATTTATTGTTTGGTCCTCTAGTCCTCCAGTGAGAAGGGAGAGGCAATGAGGATGCTGAAAAAGTGTTAGATATCAAAGCTGGATCAATCACTATGCTGGTCAAGCAATGAACTCATCCTGAGGGGGAAACTTTCAGAGCTTCAATCCTAAACTTTTTAGCACTGGGTAGAATGAACTAGCTGTGTTCCTTCTGAGATGCTGGTGGTAGGAGTGGGGTGGATGTGGGGGGGTTAGGATGAGATTTTAATACCCTTCAAGCTTGAAAGGGACTTGAATTCTTTGGAGAATTGGGGAATAAGAATGAGTTTCTTCTGTAATCTTTTCTGCCTTATGTTATGACTCAAATGCTCTAGTCAGTAGATTTTTGACTTTCATATTTGGTAAATAGAGAATATTGCATTGGTGGTATCTCAATCTGGGAATTGCAGAACTTATTGCTCAAAATGCTACGCTGTGAGCTTGGTAAAAATATCAAGAAGCCGTGGATACAGGATATAAAAATATCAAGAAGCCTGCCTGTTTCTGGCTGACCATGTGTGTGGGCTCAGCACTAAAGGACTCAGGTACTTTGGAATCATGAAATAATGCTCTTATTTGTAGG
This sequence comes from Gracilinanus agilis, assembly GCF_016433145.1. Taxonomy (NCBI): domain Eukaryota; kingdom Metazoa; phylum Chordata; class Mammalia; order Didelphimorphia; family Didelphidae; genus Gracilinanus; species Gracilinanus agilis. The sequence continues at coordinate 150,693,549 of NC_058134.1, forward strand.
AAAATATAAGTAATGGGGTCACCAGGGATATTAAAATCAACTATGGGGTTTGTGGGAACAGTCTCTGGGATGTAAGAGAGACTAAAACTGGACACTGAAGTCTTGTACAGCTACACCACTCCCAACTGAAAAAATAACAGCCAACTGTCACTCTGGCCAGAGGCCTTGAATTAACTGACAAGGTAACAAGGTGAAATTGGATTTTAATTAGAAACAACTAAAAGGAGGGATAGGAATGACTACTCTAAAATCTTAGCACCTAATAACAAAACCCAAAGGGACAGGGAAGGACTTATTCAACTACACTAATTTAAGCTATCTAACTAACAGGGCCCAGGGAGCTATACTGGAGTCTCTGGGTTTCTGCCTCAAACCTGGAACCTGCCAGGCTTGAGTACAGCTAGGACTTAGTGGCTTTGGGGTTCTCACTGCAATCCACGGATGATGTCTGGATGCCAGGAGCTACAGTTGTCTCAGGAACCAAGTAGTAAGGGGTTTGCTTGAAGCACTGTCCTCTTCTCTTGTTCTTTCCTTAAATGCCACACCACCAGGGGAAAACAGGATGCAAGGTGTCCTTTGCTCTGAGGTCTCCCAGGCTGGCAACAGTTTTTGCCTACCACTCTTGGAGTCCACACACAGAACACAGATAGACTTCCTCCTCCTTCATTCCAACCTGGAATTCCCAGCTCCAGCTCCTTCCTGCTAGGTACTTCCTAATCAATATATAATCAATACCTAATAACTAGCTAATCTAATCTTACTCATAACATATTGACCTCAGCTCCATGACAGTGATAGATTATGGGGCTGCATTGTTTTGAAAATGAAAAATAACTTCCAGCTCAATTACTTGCTTTAATTTTCCCATATAGTTAGCAGCTCCCCCTCTGAGCTTCCCCCAAGGTGTTGAATGTGGTTGTATCCCCCTTCTCCTGGAGGAAATGGTCAACAGTGAGCACAGTGCTACTACAACACATACTTGGGCATAGGGGAATCTAAGCCTAGGACATAGACTGCCTTTTTCTGTTTTCTGTTTCTTCCCCTCAGTATAGGTGACCAAACATCAATCCCAAGTTTGAGAGGCTGCAAGATCCAGTGTACCTTAGTTACAACCAGACTGCTGGAAAGAGGAGTTCTTGTGACAGAAAAGATGACCATCAACACAGGGAGATCAACCTCTGGCCTAGCTTCCTAGAAGGCATTGCCTTGGAGGGAAATGTTAGACAGTGCAGAACTAAGGCAAATTGTACAATGCCTATTCAGCAGTTTTCCAAACCATATTTTAAGCATTAACATTACTGAAGAATATAACAATAATGCTATCACTGCAGCTTCTTAAATTTTCTGTCAATGCACATTTGTAAGTCTTGTGTTTGTTAAACATTCCATTTGTGTAGAGGAAATAAATAGCTGCCCCATAGCTGACTCTACCCTTTGCATTGAGTACTTTTCTATTTCTTCCTTTGGGCGAACCCCAGACGTGGGTCAAACTTCAGCTCTATGTAATTGTTTGCAGAGCACGTTGGTAGACATGTAAGTAGCTGAGGAATGTGTGAATACTCTGATTCTTCTCACTAGAAGTTGAAATGCTTAAGGACTAATCTGGTTTATGTGTCTGGATCCAGAGCTGAGAAGAATCCCATTGTAAAGGAGGGAGTGGGCTATGGATTGCACCACTCTATAGCCTTCTGGGAAATGTAGTTCAAGAAGTTAGGGTTCTCTGAGCCCTAAGCATTGTAATAAAGAAGTCTTGGGGTGATTCCCCTTCAGCTCTTCTCACAATATCAACACTTAGAAAAGAAAATGGTGATCAGCAACAATAAACATGGTTCCCTTAAGACTAGGTCATTCCAAATTAAATTTATTTTTTTTAACTGAGAAATTAGACTGAAATATGAAAGGAAAGTTGCACATATGGTTTACCTAGATTGTAGAAAAGAGTTTGACAGAATCTATCCTGTTGATCTTGTGGGCATGAGATCTATAGGTTAAGTGGTAGCACTATTAAAATGGATTCAGAACTGGCTGAAAGCCTGACTGACCTACAAAATAATCATTAATGCATCCTAGTCAACATTAAATAGTTTCTAGGGGCCCATTTCCATGGGTGCATCTTGGTCTAATGCTGGAGACTGAAGAGCAAATCTGTTACTGCCTCTACACAAGCAACAACAAATGATAATCTTTATTAACTCGGAGTAATAGATAACCTCTGGGAAAAGATGGAGAAGACCTTGGGTGACAGATTGTCGGTTATAGAACTTGGAATTTACCCAGATGGCATGAGCCAAGGGCAAAAGACAGTTGGGACCACCTCTATAAAAGCTCAGGGGCTCAGCCATTCTGGGCCTCAGTCTTGGGATTTGCCAAGATCGCAGTCAGTTAGTGTTATCCATTCAAATACCAACAACTAGCCTATTACCAACCTTTATCATTTAACCTGACCCCAAGCCAAGGAACCAGAGGGGCTGTTGAACAACTATACAGCTCCTCCCTCTATAACTTTGGCTTGGGCACTGTTAGTGGGGTCAGGTGCTTAGCTGAGTGGATCATCCATAAGCCCTGGTGGGTACCAGCACCCTCTTGGTGGCTACAGAGGCATCACTATCCCACTCAGCCTAGATCCATTTACCACCAGAGGATCTTGAGCCAGCTTATCAAGGCCCAGCTTATAGAAGTACCTTCCTGTCTATCCTTCCATCTAGTTGCCCCACCTTTGAGCAATAACATTGGTCATTCTTCAGATATTTCAGTGCCCTTTCTAATATCCACAAAGCTAGACGAGACAGCTAATGCACTAGATGACAGAATGGCAAAATCTAAAAAAAATCTCAAAAGACCAGAACATAGGGGGCAGTTAGGTAGCTCAGTGGATTGAAAGCCAGGCCTAAAGATGGGAGGTTCTAGGTTTAAATCTGGCCTCAGAGACTTCCTAGCTGTGTGATTCTGAGCAAGTCATTGACCCCCTTCCACTCCCCCCCCCCCATTACCTAGCCCTTACTACTTTTCTGCCTTGGCACCAATATACAGTAGTGATTCTAAGACAGAAGGCGAAGTTAAAAAAAAAAGAATAGAACATAAGGCCAAGTGTAAAATCTTACAACTGAGTTCAAAAAATCAACTTCACTAGTATAAGATTGGGGAGACATACAGAGGAATTATTTGGAAAAGAAAATAAAAATCTGGTGATTTTAGTGAAGCATTCAATAGTATGCTCCAATGGCCCCACCAACTAATGCAGTCTAAGGCTGAATGAAAAAACAAGAGAAATGATGGTCCCTTGTGTTCTTGTCTTGCTCAGATTACATTTAGAGTACTGTGGTCAGTTTTGCATATCAGATTTTAAGAAGGATATTGGAATGTCTAAAGAAGGGTGACAAGGAGAATAAAGATCACGCCATAAGAATCTGAGGAACTAGGGATGTTTAGAGTGAAGAACAGAAGATGAAAGTCACATAGGAGAGCTGCCTTCAGACCTCTGAAGATCTGTCATGTGGGCAAGGAAGCAGGCACTTTCTTCTTAGCCCCAGAAGGCAGCCCTAGGAAAAATGGCAGAAAGGCAGATCTCAGTGTAGGGACAAATTTTCTTATACTTTGAGCTATCTTAAAAATGGAATAAATTGTCAGAGCAGATAGTTTCTTCCATACTAGAGGTCTTTAAGTGAAAGTCGGGTGACCATTTATTTTATTTTATTTTTTTTAAACCCTTAACTTCTGTGTATTGGTTCCTAGGTGGAAGAGTGGTAAGGGTGGGCAATGGGGGTCAAGTGACTTTGCCCAGGGTCACACAGCTGGGAAGTGTCTGAGGCCAGATTTGAACCTAGGACCTCCCATCTCTAGGTCTGGCTCTCAATCCACTGAGCTACCCAGCTGCCCCCAGGGTGACCATTTATTGAAGTTAGAGAGGTGTTAAAAAAATTTTTTTTTCATTCATGGATGGAGAGTCTAAGAGACCTCTTCCAACTCTGAAATTCTGTGATTCTAAGTGGGTCTTCCATAGTGATGTTTTTGATTAGTAAAGAAGCCAAGTCTTTCTGTCAGTAACATCTATTAACACTGGCTATTTCATTAAATACCTATCTACAAGGGTGGTGACCTACACATATTGTAATGCATATGCAGATTATGCCCATTCAATAGGATGATGTTAAAAGCAAATATGTCTGGATACTAAAGTTTCCTTGCCTGTCCCTAAATCATTACAGTCCATTAAAAAATATAATCAAGACTTTAAAACTGGGACAATGTTACCTCCTTTAAAACAGGTATTGTTTGTCTTTCTTTGTATCTCTTAATATTTAGCTGAGTGCTGAGCATATATAAGTAGATTCTTAATAAATAAGAACTAAGTCAGAATATATCCTGGTAATGTGTAGAACCCATAATCAAACCCCCAAATTTCTTCCTGAATAGCAAACCTACATTTCTTAAAATTACTGAACCCAAGCAATAAAAATATTATCAAAACTGGCTAATTTGATTTTAGTTTGCAGCTTACAGAGTCTCAAATTTTCAGCAAGTTTAATTATAAAAATCTTAAAAGTATAATTTGATAAAACAATGATTTTAATGATTTATTATTCTTATTTATAGCATTAAGCAATACCAGAACTTTTCGCTATATGCTCTCTTGCTACACATCACTCTATTTTGTGTAATGCCTTCCATTAAATAAGGCCATCTCTAGTCCACAGTCCCTAATACCATGCACCACTCTCTCAGCCTAGCTGAAGTATGGTTTAAAAACTGGGTACAGAGGACAATCAATTGCTAGGGGACCTACTTTGCTGAAGACCACATTTAGCTCTAGGCTCTGTTCTTTTGCTATACTAGATCTTCAGGAACATGGTCATGGCTTTCATTATAGGTGTCAGAAATAAAATGACCCCTTTTTTTGGGAGGGAGTATGAGGCAAGGGTCCCTGACTTAAAAAAAAAGTTCCTAACTTTTAAACTCCATTGACAAGTTCCCTGACAATTGGCATCCACCCACAGAATTTTCTCATTCAAGTCCATTGAAGGTATTTCTATCTGGACACAAGAATTGTGGAAACTCAAGACTTTTCTCCCTCTAAACATTATCCTCTCAGCCACTATTACCAAAGACTCTCTCCTCCCTCATTCTAATCAACTGAGTAGATTTCCATTTGGAAGACCACTGACACAGATATTTAAAATTCAAAATTCTAAATAGAATTCAGGCCAATTTACTGAATAAGCTTCTCTATACTTGGTACTTCCCCCAATTTATAGCTAGCAAATTTTAATTTTCTGTACTACTCAGCTTTGTCCTATTTATTCTGCACAAAGCCAAGTAGGCATTAGGAAATTAATATATCCACATGATTGTTAAATCATTTTGCCCTCTGGAATGCTATTCTATTATTTCTGAAGCTTACTTCATTCTACAGTGATCCCTCACCTATTGTGTGGGTTATGTTCCAGAGACCTCCATGAGAAGTGAAAATCCACAAAGTAGCAGCATTATATTTATTTTATTATTTATATATATTTTAAGGCTTTATAAACCCTTTCCACTCTCCTATAAAAATTTCCCACACTTTTATTAACCTTTCTCACACTCTTATAAACGCTTCATATGTTCTTAAACACTTTCTACACTCTTAAACCTACATAATTTGGCACTTGAGTTCACTGCCAGAAGCCTTAGAAGGCACAGAATGTTTGGGCAGCATAGAGCTTGAAATAAATTCAAACTTTTATGAAAACTTTACAAAAACACGACACCGCAGAACAACACTATACACAGCAATCAGAAGTCGATGTAAAGTGGACAAGGAGAGATGCTGGATGTATGGGTACAGTGTGGGAGAGCAAACAGACAGATGCTACAGTCACTGAGCCAATCAATGCCCAGGATACAGAACACAGTGCTGTGGTTGGTCACCTTTTATTCCAGCAGCTAATAGTGTGCAGTGTATATCTCACAGTGGCAAACTTGCTCAAGTGGTAGTGGTGTACTGCATTTCCATTGTGTACAGTGCAGTATTCATTCACAAAATCTCAAGATATAGCAAAAACTCTGTGATACAGAATTATATATATATATATATATATATATATATATATATATTTAAAAACCCATGATACATTGAAGCCACGATGCATGAACTGCGATATAGTGAGGGATGACTGTATATCCCTTTCTGTCATATTCTATCTTCTGATATCCAAATTTTCTTATAAAGATCTTTCATCCCTTTCTTTCAATGTTAGAAGATCCTCTTCACATGCCTCTCTAACACATTGGGACAGGAAAAGGAATTGGTGTACTCTATACCATACTAACACTTCTAGGCTCTCTCTGCTGCCCTCACTTAGCAACCTTTTCTTTAAAATGTACTCCCCTTTGTGGTTATATTTGTGAAATATACTCTCCTGCCTTGTGCCTGTCATCTACCAACCTTCATATTACTCTCTCTCCCTTCTCAACAATTTAGTACCTGGCTTATAGTCTTCTCTACATCATTCCTTACCCTCATCTTTAGTGACTTTGATGTGTCTCTGAACCCCCTGGTTCCTCTGTTTATCAGTCTCCTTAACTATTATGACCTTTATTTCCATTCTACCTCAGAGAACCATTGAGGTGGCCACAACTCAGAACTCATTATCCCCAAATTAGGCTGTCTCTATGATCTTACACTCTGAAATTCCATCTATGCTCACATCTTTGATTCTGTTCCTCCTATTTCCAACCTCTCCCATGACCTCACTCCTCCTTAACTACTTATTTGTCCTCAACTTGATTACTTCTTTAAATAAAGTGGAAAAAGAAGATTGTACATGAAAGAAATCAAGGAACTCATTTAACTATGAAAAACCAACAGGTATATGGTAAAAATCTAACATGCTGAGCTTACTTTTATTTTAAAAGGTAAAATAAATTCAAAATGAACATTCAAAATGATCTTGCTTGTTTGTGGTTCCTTTTGATTTCAATTCAGATCTCTTCTTATGCGGGATGAAAGATCCTATCCCTAATCCTGTTCTTCTCACCTCCCCACTCCTATTAGTAAACGAAAAACAAAACTCATGTAGCAGCTAGGTGGCACAGTGGATAGAGTAACAGGCTGAGAGATAGCAATATGTGAGTTCAAATTTAATCTTAGACACTTACTAAATGGGTGACCCTGGACGAGTTGCTTAATCCTTTTTGTCTCAGTTTCTTCATTTGTAAAATGAGTTGGAAAAGGAAATGGCAAACCACTCCAGTAATCTCTGCCAAAAAAGCCTAAATAGTTTACTAACGACAATATAAAACATTTACTATGTGCCAAGCTCTGTGTGAAGCATGAATATAAAAATATTATGAAGACAAATGAGTGATTTGGGTACTATGTTTGTCTTCTGTCACGGTCTAAGAATTTATAGATCGGGCAGGATTTTATTTCAGCAATGCAGTTTGTCTAGGGCTCAAGTGAGGCAGTTATTACAGAGGTGGGGTTGGGAAGAGAGGAGGCTTTCCTGACCCTCCCTTTGCAACCTGGGCCCACATCCTTGTAAATATAGCACATAGAAAAATGGAATCCTTTGATGATCACAGTTATAAGATTGTTTACCATAAGTGCTACGCATCTCATTGCTGATAAATTAAACATATATTCAAAATAATTCTGCATTCCATAAATACATGAAGCCTACGTTGGCATCTTTTGGATTGAAAGATGAATCCCAAAGTGCCATACTATATGCCATACTATATAGTTAGCTGTATTAATTTCGACAGAAAAGCAATGCTTTTATATATTAGATCAGATCCTTAGTTTTTCTATGGTTTTAGTGATTATCCTTTTTAGCTTATTCATTTAAATAATAATCATCTTTAAAACAGGGCTTGTTACAAAAGCACAGGTGTACCTGCCAGCAGCTTTCATTATATCACCAAGATTAAATTTAGAGCAATATGATAATGAAATGTCACCCACATTAATGAGAAAAATTATCTATTTTAACTAAAGTCAATTATTTTATTGTTTAATGAGATATATCTGTTATTAGTTATTTGTAGTGAAGGAGAGAATCAGGGGAGAAGGATGTAAGTTGCTAGCAGTTGGGTTTTTCCTAAATACAAATCTTGAGTATTTAATGGAAGCCTTTAGCTCAAAGAAGGGAAGAGCTATTCCACTCCTGCATAAGAAACTAGTAAAACGGACTCTCCTTTTCCTTATTTCTGGAATGCATGGAATATTCCATGCAACTGAAGGCTGCTGTATAGGTGGGGTTTATCCCTCCTTGTCCCCTACTGGTCCCCTACTGTGCAGAGGCAAGGGGCAAAGCTAACAGAGTTACCAAGTATATGATGAAAATTGGAATATTAAAGTATAGGCCGAATAAGATCTAAGAAATAATGTTACTTGATAACCTCAAGGCAGTATTCATATTCAATTAAAGCCCCTTTTTAGTTTCGATGAGTATTGTTCTTCATTATTTTTTCTCAAGATATTCTGTATAATTAAAACTGCCATCATGTTCAACCCTGTTACTGGAAATATTTCTGAGACAGAAAAATTACATATTATATATATATATATGTATTATTTAAATAGCAGACCTGTGATTTTATTTGCATAGGGGACCTTCCATTGAGATACTCCAACAAGAAGTAACTGATCAGCTAACAGACCAAGAACTGATCTGGTAGCTTATAGTCTTAGAAAGATGCTTAGGGCACTGAGAGATTTGGTGATTTGCCCAGGGCCTCACAGCCAAGAATGTACCTGACAGGAATTGAACCTAGGTCTTCCTGACTTAGAAGCTGGATCTCCATATACTAGGGCAGAGGCAGAATTTGTAGAATGAGTTATAAGTAATTACTCCCATGAATATTTAAATTGAGGATGTATCTTCTAAGCCTTTCTGAAACCTACCATCTTACTTTCGGTAATTTTTATTGAAAAGAAAAGAGATTCGAATGCATCACATTGTATCAGTGATGGGACATAGAAGCACCTTTTCATCTGCCTGGGATATTTGTCTTTTCTTGAGTGTTGACAATAAAACATTGGAAACTGCCTAGTCACCCAATGACTTTATGGCACCTCGCTCCCCTTTTATTCTTCCACATTTATCTCTGTAGAATCAGACAGCATCTTGTGCTACAACATCCCAAGTACAATTACTTCTCCTGCATTAAAAAGCCTCTACAGAAGGAAATTCTATAGTGTCCATTATAAAAATACGAAATAGTTTTAGAGTCCTGATAAGCATAAAGATATTTTAATCTAAATTATATTCCTCCACTGGAATCTTTGCCAACTTTTCCCTTCCCCCATGCCCCTCTCTTCATGGAAAAGTGCTATTAATGTATCACTCTCATGATGCCAGATTTCAGATGTGTCTACCTTAGTGATAAAGAGGTAGGTTATACATCAATATAAAATTGATGATGGTTACAGGCAGCATGTCATAATGAATAAAGTGCTAGGCATGGAGTTAAGGAGATTCAAATTCTCCTGCCCCTGATGATAGATGACAATAAGCCAATGAATAGGTTATTTATCCTTTCAAAGTCTCAGTTTCAATATCTCTAAAACAGGACAAGAACAACTATGGTACTTGACTTACATGATTAATGTAAAGTTCAAATGAGATAATACATTTAGACACCATGCAAACACTAGAATATTATATAAATGTCCAGTTTGATGATGATTACGATGAAGAAGAGGAGGAAATTAAGTCAAAGCCATAAAACAAAGCCAAGAGATTATAACATAGGAAGAATAAATGACTAAATCATGAAGAAGTACAGTTATTCTAATTTAAAATCTAAAATTGATTCTTGGAGTTAGAAGTGACTTAAACCTCCTCTTGCTAATTCAAGTGATAAACACAAAAGCTTAGCAAAGTCATAAAATCAGCACAAAGAAGTGAGGGTCCCTAAAGAATCTTGCCAATTTCATTATGGAAGAGTACCTTTAATATAACAGTTTGACTGGGAATATCTTGCTTTCCCTAAAATTTAAATCCATTTGTACGTCTTCTTTTAAAAAAGGATTTATCATTTAGTTAAAAAAGAAATGGAATGACATGAAATTTTATAAATCACATAAGATTACTAGACATAACATAAGTTAACAGTTATTCTGAAGAAAACCCATTGACATTTGAACTTTAGGAGTTTGCTGCCAGTAACTTCCTCATTCATACACAGAAAAAGGAATATGCGAAAAACTTCAGGAAAAAAAATGAACAAACTTGTCAACCTAACTTGATCAAGTATTAGATGTTAATACTTACCTGGTCACTTTTATGTCTTGAAAATTGCACAGTTATCAAGTATACAATAATAATAAGAAAAACTCAAAGAATAAAAAGGCATCACCATCCTAAAAAGGTCTTGCTTAAATTATCAAGAGTGGCAATGTTATAATTTTATCTTTAGTTATGACTAATGTTCACATGAAAAGGGAGGAAACTAACAGATAACTACGAAAGAGGATGTTGTTAATGTCCAGGTTATGCATACTTCAGGACTATCATATATATCTCTAACTCCTTTCATATTAATAGGACTTTTCCTCCTCTTTAGCATTGCTAATGATTTGCTTAGAAATTGGTTATTAATACACAAGCTAAGTATAACAGATTCTCTTCTATTTCATAATATGAATATTTATCCAGGTTTCTTATAAAATGAGCATTCTCCACCCACCTCCTCATATTCTATATTACAGAATCTCTTTAATGCATTGCCCAATCCTGAGCAGATTTTAAGATAAAAGAAAAGCGTTTTACAAAGTTTTAAAGGAGCCTGCTTGAAAAAATTCTAGTCCTTCAAAAATTTTTTAAAATCCTTTCACTTAATTGTTGAACTTTAAATATGAATTTATTCACCATAAGAAATATGGAAACTGAATATGAAGTGAATATTGAATCACATCACTCTGTGTACAATTGTTGCATTTAAAACATTCTACTTTTAAGCATTCTATTTTCAGTGCCTAAGACAGTCTCTAGCACATAGTAGATGCTTAACAAATGCTTCCTTGATTGACTAAGCAACTCCCGGAAGGATGATGGAAACATGATTATAGTTTTCCCATCTTAAAGTGTACTATTCATTAGGAGATTTTACCTACTATCTAAGCTTTTAAAATTATTTATTTATTTAGTTAAATGAAAGTTCTAAGGTATCTTTCTCCTCTCCACTCCCTACACTAGAAAAGGCATTATTTGACAAAAAAAATGTGTACATATAAATTTATGTCTCATTTGTTTCTATTTATCATTTCTTTCTCTGGAGGTAGACATACGATTGATAAATAATCAAAAGATGGATAGACAGTTTTTGGATGAAGAAATCAAAGTTACATATGAAAAAATGCTCTACATCATTATCAATTAGAGAAATGCAAATTAAAACAACTCTGAGATATCACCTCACACTTATCAGATTGTCTAAAATGCTAAAAGGGCAAAATGACAAATATTGGTGGAAAAATAGGGACCCTAATACACTGTTGATAGAACTATGAATTGATCCAATCATTTTGTAGAACAATCTGGAATGATGCCCAAAGTACTGTAAGACTGTTTAGACCTTTTGGCCAGCCAATTCGATCATTAAGCTTATTTCCTAATGTGATCAGAGTAAAAGGAAAAGAATCTATATTCTAAAATATTTATAGCAGCTCTCTTTGTGGTAGCAAACAACTGGAAATTGATGGGATGCCCATCAATTGGGGAATAGCTAACAAGTTGTGGCACATGATTGTGATGGAATACTACCTTACTGTAAGACATGAACAGGTTAATTTTTTAAATCATAGAAAGACCTATATGAAATTATGAAGAATAAAAGGAGTAGAATCAAGAGATTATATACAGCAAGGGAAATATTGTTTTAAGAATGACTCATGTATGCCCATGTACTCTCTAACTACAACTGAATGCCATTTACTTAATTATTTGGTTATGGCAATACATGAAAAGAGAAAAATACACAGTGTTCCTCAATCTTGTGGTCCCTCCTACACCTTCATTGACAGTGTAAGAAGACAGAGCAGAAGGTATTAGGCATTACAATTTTTAGACAATCTATAAAACCTCAACTTAGCTACACTAAAAGAAAAATCTTAGTCCAAAGACCAACAAGAGAATATATACTACTGAAGAAATCAAATTGTATGAAACTTGAGTAAAACTTAGAGTAAATTAAACTAGAGGGAAACTGAAGTAATAGAAAGTTGGCTCACACATTCTCCTTAAAAAGGCAAAGAATGGAATTGGAAGAGTCAAAGACAATAAAAAAGAACATGTATTCATCTTGTGCTCAACACTCATAACAGGTATATTAAAAACCCTACTATGATCAATAAAATATAGGAAATAAAATATGTATCATATATTTTAAGAGACCTCCATAAAAATTAGTTTCATCTTATGCCCCCACATCAGTTGTAGAGGATAAGGGAGCAAAGGAAATCTCTGAAGAATTGGATAAAGCTCTTCAAAGTAAAACAATATATACTTTAATAGTGTCATCAACACAAAAGTGTTGTTTTTTATTTAGGGGAAACTATATTGGAAAATATATAGAATAAAGAGTGAGAGAAACCAAAGACTTGGATATTTCATAGAAACCTCATGCCTATGTAAACATTTTATCCAAGAAAAGAACCTGAAGGTTCAAGACATGATTAATTCTAATAACCTCCAAAAAAATGAAATAGATTACAATTTAAAAGGCAGGAAATGACTTGTTACTGGTGTGAAATTCATATCCATGCTAGCTGTCTTGGTATAGTCAGATCACCAACTTTTAAAAATAAAGATTAAAATTAATTCAAAACTAGAATAATTGAATTATGAAAAGTATATGGGATATATTTAAAATAAATCTACCCTAACCTATTTTGAAAAGAGATGAGAAAACTTTGCTAGAGACTTACCTAAGCAACCTGAGGGCTTTTAAAAATGAAACTGGAAATACAGCAAAAGAAAAAGATAGAAAAGACAGGCACTGATTCATTTTGATATCAAACTTTGTTTTCACCCTTAAAGGCAGGGGTATCCCACATTTGTATACTAAAATCAATTCTAGATGTGTTTATAGAAGAAATAAAAATAGCACTAAAGAAACAAAATTGGGGAAAATAGATGGACTAGACTAATCAATCAATAAATAGTTATCAAATACATACAAAGACTTTTGTGCAAGAGAGGACACAGTGTGATGATGAGATATCAATTCTCAAAGCATCCAAATGAAGGAAATATAACAAAGGTTTACAATCAGCAAAAAGAGAAAAGAAACACCAGTAACCACTAATTCAGTTGTAATCTTTTGCATATATATATATATTTTAAAAATTTATGAGAATAATCTACAAATATACCCTTGATAATAGTGATAGGATGGAATAAGTGGAGAGGGAGAATGGGGGGTCTACAAGTATTATTTCATGGCACAGGAGGACCAAATCTACCATCACTCAATGACTGAAAAATGTGGAAGATATGCTAATTGTTTGCTGATTATTAAAAACATTTGATTCAATATAACAAAATGCCACCTTAAATCTTGTCCTCCAATAAGGTACCTCCCTTATATATGTTAAAATTAAACAAATGTCCTTGAATGATAATGCTTTTTTTTGAAAATGGTAGAAGATATAGGATAAAGAGGGCTACATTGGGAGCATCTGATGGGGAGCAAATCCCATCTCTGCTACTTATTCCCTCTATGACTTTGGTCAAGTCACTTAACATCTTTGGGCTTTCATTTCCTCATCTGTAAAATTAAGGAGGTGGACTAATGTCTCTTCTTCTTCTAAATCTGTAATCCTATGATTTGACAACAAAAACATTCCTGTTAGTGACTTTCCAATCATTAATATCAAGTGAGGCATCAAAAAGAGAGATTGAAAGCTATTTTCTCCCATATCAGAGGAGATTTAGCAGGGTCCAAGCTAGGTTTCTGCCCCACATTAGACAGTGAGATGCTCCAGTTTGGGTAGAATATTGTGCTAACTGCATCAACACTTAGTAACCTGGGGCTAATCTAAATGAGATCTATGATCATTCAAGAGTTTGGCCCAATTATCTTAAGAAAAATCCAAGGAGAGGGAAATTTTTTTTTTCATTTTCCAGACTGTTGTGATATGTGGTTATATAGAAAAATCTTTGGAATTTAAGCAGTAGTTTGGACAGATTCTACACGTAGGTAAGGATTCTACAATAAAGCCAGGATGGACAGAGGGAGTAAGAAAGGCTGGATTACTTTCAGGAAATTGCTATGTTCTTTTAATGACCTAAAATTCTTGGAACAAAGGCCCATCCTTTTAATGACCTTCTTTTGGTGATGGTGTATAGCTTCAAGTCATGGAACACTATGATCTCCAAAGAATTTAAACTGAATAAAGATAAAGGAGAGTCACAGAGTAGGTAAGAACAGGTTGTGACACATTGCAATGAAAGAATTATAAAGAAACTGTGTAAAGAATGTCTTCAAAGAACCATTGTACATAAAAAAGAAGGGATATTGGTCACATAATGAGACCTAGAAATTGCCAGTGGACAGCCTGAATGAGTCATAATGTCAACAGGAAGGGAAGGAGCACATTGGGTGGACCCTGTAGAATATGACAATGGACAGTATGGGCAACCCCAAAATTCTATGTTATGCTTATATAGTACTTTTTAAAAATGGGAATGCAGTTATCATATTCAGATATTTTATTTATTTCAATATCACTCACTATAAAAAGAATTTTCTCAAATTGAGGGATAAGGAGGAAAGGGAATAAGCTTTTATATAGTATGTATCTACCATGTGTCAGGCATAATACTGTGTTTGACTAATATTACATTTGATCCTTGCAACAACCCTGAAAAGTAGGCATTGTTGTTATCTTCACTTTAAAGTTGAAGAAACTGAGGCAAACAGCAATTAAGAGACTTGCTGAAGGTCACACAGCTAGGAAGTGTCTGAGACTGGACCTGAACTCTGGTCTTCCTCACTTTAGGCCCACTAATGCAAACATTGTGTTACACTTAAAAAAAAAATAATACTGCTGAATGGAGAAAGTGAAAAAACCAACCCAATCCAACAAACATTTGCTGAACCAATGGGCATGGGGCTGTGCTTGGGATATAAAGACAAAATGGAAAAATAGTCTCACCCTTTAAGTACACTATGAACTGAATCAATAAAAATGAGATCATCAGTATAGTTACTGATTTTTTTCACTCTTCTGCCAGAAATGTGTGTGTGTGTGTGTGTGTGTGTGTGTACATATACTTTAAAGACCACTTAGCAAACTATACAAAGATGTTATATTTCAAGTATAATAACTATGATAAAAATAAACCAGTAGTTAATTTTAAAAGAAAAAAGTACCATCCTGAATAAAATTTTAGAAAACACATTCAAGACAACTGCAAAATCACAACAGTTTAGTCACTTTATATGAAATGCATTGGCCATAAATATAGACAAAATTGTTTTTAAACAGATTTTGGACAGAGGATTCTAAAGTCATCTAAGGACAAGACATTTGTCTTTTCGAATAAAGTGATGAATTACTAGGATGGCATCAATAAATCTGCTTTTCTTAAAGTTTACCCATATAAAATTTGGCTTGGTCTTACAGAATAATTGCCTAGAGACAAGCAAGCACCAAGAGTCGCATAGTTTCCTTTGGATAAATAGTTCTTAATTCCTAAAAAAGCGTAGAACATTTTCATGGATAAAAGTCATTTAGACTATGTACTCCACTTCTTGCTGCTGGTCCCTGAAAGCATAAAACAACCCCCTAAACCCCTTCAATATTATAAGAATAGCATTATTTTTATTAATAAAATCCAGTTAATCTAGTGGTATCTAAATATTACTCAAATCTGAATCATATTTTGAGGATCAATGTCTTGATCTGTATAATTGAATTAATGTGCAAAAAGTCTAGTTCCCAACCTGTGAGCTGTAAATACCTGGTACAATACCCTGATATAATAACCAGCTCATTGAAAGCCTATGGGAACATTATAATGGCCCCTTGAGTCCTAGTTCCTTCTTTAGTTTTGGGGAATTTTTGATAAAAAGTAAAACACGGTTTAGAATAGTTCTGCTCCCATCATTGGTTCAGTTCCTAACATTTAGTCAGAGATTGGGCTTTCTGCCTAACTTAACATTTATATCCATCTCTAGTTTATCATTAGCTTTTTTCTAGTTGCAACAAAATCTACTTTGCTGGGATTATTTGGGTAATGAAACAGTAATTATACTATAGTTTATGGAACAGAAGTTGAATAAAGAGCTGATCTTTTTTTGGAGCTTTCCCCAGCTGGGATCTGTTCTGAGATGCCTATAAAGCTGATAACTCCCCTCATATTTTCCTCGTCTCTCACAGCTGAGTCTTCAACTCATAAGAGGTGTGCTGAAACCCATGCTTCCTCCAACTTCTTTACTTCTAGACCCTTGGAATCTCTCTCCACATTAGAGATAGCTCCTTTCTTTTATAGAAATTCTTTAGGGTGACTAAATCTCTTATAGAATGCTTTTGACTGATTCAAAAAGGTTGGTGCAAGCCCTGTTCACACTCAACTCTGATTGATTGATTGAATTATAATTATTCTTACATAAGAAAAATAATTTTTTTAAGTGGGTGAGATAACCAATGGAGTTCTACACATACTAGGAAACCAAGGAGTTGTTCCAAAAGGTTTAGAATACACAGGCACACCAAATATCCTCATTCTGGTCTTAATCTAGATCCAACAAAACATACAGCATACATAGGAGCTTTATGTTGATTTTAAAGTTATTAATATTCATTTGTGCACAATAGGAAAAGATGCTTTAGAATTTATTTTTCACATAAATACTTGGCTGATTTTCAACTACATGCATATTTTGAGTGCCCACAACTATCTGAAAAAATTATGAAGTTGATGCTTCCTCCTGCAATCTTAGCTTAGAAAAGTAGACTTTCTACACTTTTAACACTGAAATCTAAATATCTAAATAAACCAGATATGAAGCCAGATCTCACCAGACTTTAGTTCTCTAATAGTTGCACAATAGTATAAGCCCTGTCAAGATTTTGTGGGAAATTTGCTTTTACAAGTGAAAGTTATAAAACCAGTAAAGGAATCACAGAAATCATCTCAGTTGTTGCTAAAATGATTCCATTTATTTGGCCAACCTAAAAGTCAGGGTCCCATAGTGAATAGAAGACTACTTTTGACTCAGGAAAAACAAATAAGGAAGCAGATCTTCTCTAAACTGTAGTCTTGTACATATAATTATTTTTCAAATTCAAGTTAATGCTTTTGTTATTAATAAAACACAAATTCATCTAAAAGCATTACTAAAATCATGGGGACTTTTTATAACATGCATCAAAAGGTGGCAGTATTTGTGCAGGGTCCAATAAATTTTCCATTAAAGTCTCAAGAAATTTAGATAAACATCTACTTAGAACACCAAACATTAGCAATGCTTTATTTTGTAATTACCTTTAGGGGTGTGCCTCTGCTAAAAAATCTTTTGTGGCTCACTATTGCCTATGAAATAAAGTTCAAATACTTGGCCTGATCTTTAGGATCTTACTTTTTTAGGACCCTACTCTTTCCAGCTGTATTTCACATTTATCACTGACACTTTACTTGCTAGTTAAACTGGATGCTCCTTGTTCTCTGAACATGATGTGCCTCTGAAACTTTACTAATGTTTCTATGGTTGGATTTTTCTTGTTTTTCTTCTTTCCCACAAAATTCCTACTCATTTTTTTACCCTAATTCAAATTTCACTGCCTCCATTAATTTTTTTCTGACTTCTATTTCTCTAGCTGCATAAGATATCCCCCCCTTAGATTCTATCCCTTTCCCAAGAATTTCTTTAACATTCTTTTCATGTGTTATTTTGTATTCTAGTTATCTGTATGTGTCAATCCATTTACCAGACTCTGAGCTCCCTGAGAGCAAGGGAAGTATTCTCTACACAAAGTAGGCCTTTAAAGAAATAGTTTTTGAATTAGAAATATTTATTGAAAGGACATTACTGCCTAATTTCCGGTAGTATGAGCCCTCATATAGCGGGGGTAATTAAAATTTACCAAAAGGCAAAAAATATTACAAAGAAGTTGAAGTTATATTAGTAGAATACTCACAAATTACTTGCACTCCTCATTATAGATTTACAATTACAAGTTCATAAGTAAGGAATGCTGCCTGACAGTATTTGAGCTGTCTCCTCCCCTACCCCTCTTTGTTCAAACTTGTGATTTCATCTGCAAAAGAACTTTTGGTATATAAAGCCCCTCTATCAAGGCAGACTGGCACCTTGTTTGTAGGAATTGCCTGTGGCACCAAGAGATTAAATGCTCTGACCATAGTCACATAGCTGATATGTGTCAGACACAAGGCTCAAACCAAGATCTTCCTGGCTCCAGAGTTACTTCTATTCACTACGCTACTGGTTTTCAGCTAAAGCATAAGTATGTATTATAACATATGCATCTTTATACTGAGAGAAAATAAATTTATTCCATGTGTTTCTGTAATATTCTTATCAATTACCATAACATTCATAGGAGATCCATACCTGTTCAAAAATCCTAACCCAATTTTATAAGTGAGTAAATTAAGAAAATAAAATTTGGCCACCAAGTCAAGACCCTTGGCATCCATTTTTGTTCTCAACTATATCAATATTTCCCAAATAATGTGCTGGCACACATAAATATTGAGGGATGACTTAACTATCAGAGTAAATATGGATTTTACTTCAGGCTGGGCTCCCTTTCTGTACAGAATAACACTCTTATCAGTGTGTACTTTTCTTTACACTTAAAATAATCACAACTTTTAGGTACTCCAATAATTCTTAAATTGTCTCTCCTGGATCTGTTTTCCAGGTCAGTTGTTTTTTCAATGAGATATTTCATATTTTCTTCTATTTTTTCATTCTATTGATTTTTTTTATTGTTTCTTGATGTCTCATGAAGTCACTAGCTTCTAATCCTCCAATTCTAATTTTTAAAGACTACTTTTATTCCATGACCTTTGGATTTTCCTTCTCCATTTGGTCCATTCTTCTTTTCAAGTCACTCTTTTCTTTATCTGATTTCTTTCTTTCTTTTTCCAGTAGGCCAATTCTGGTTATTAGGACACATTTTTTTTTGCTTCACCTTCTTGGGGCTCTTTTTCTAGGTGTTGTTTTCTTTTTCCCATTTTTCTTCAACCTGTCTTATTTTTTTTAATTCTTTTTTGAGTTCTTCCAGAGCACAAGCCCAATTTCCAGGTTTTTTTGAGGTTTTGCTTTGGATCCCATCTTCTACTGCTGGCTCAGTTTTTTATTCTTTATCCCTGTGGAAGCTTTTGATAGTTATCTTCTTTTTCTGTTGTTTACTCATATTTTCAGGCTTTTATTTATTTATTTTTTTGTTGTTTTGCCTGTGGTCTGTAAGCTTGTAGAGTTTCTCTTCTCTGCTAGTTTACTAGATTAGGCAGATTGTGTTATTCTTTCCTAGAGTAAATCTTTGAAAGTTTTTTCTCCTCTGAAGTGTTCTTTGTTTTGTTTTGTTTTTAAACTCTTACTTTCTGTCTTGGAGTCAATACTGTGAATTGGCTCCAAGGCAGAAGAGTGGTAAGGGTAGGCAATGGGGGTCAAGTGACTTGCACAGGGTCACACAGCTGGGAAGCGTCTGAGGCTAGATTTGAACCTAGGACCTCCCATCTCTAGGCCTGGCTCTCAATCCACTGAGCTACCCAGCTGCCCCCTGAAGTGTTCTTTGGTTAGTGTAGCCCTTGACCTAGAATCCAGGCATTACCTATGCTCTGCTCTAGAAGTGTCCTCCCTGCTGCTGTATAGACTTGAGAGCACCCAGAGCTTCTATGGACCTCCTGACCTCACTCCCAGGGTTTGGTGCTTTAAGGGGTGAGTCTGAGGTGCTATTTTATTCATGTAGCCCCTGACCCGGGACCCTGGCATTGCCCACTCCCTGGTGCTGAGTCTGACTCGCTAGGTAGGGGGTTGGTTAGCTTGCATTTTTCTGTGTGCAGTTTTGCTTCCATATCCCCCTTTATGTTGGAAATCCACCCTCTCTGCCTACCTTTTATGTTGTTTTCAATGGGAGAGACCCCTCATTCATCTTGTTTTGATTCCTGTCCTTTTGAGGAGCTTTTAAAAGGTTGATTTGGAAGGATATTCAGAGCAGTTTCGGGGTTTCGCTGTTACTCTGCTGCCATCTTGGCTTCATTCCCCTTTTCACTTAAATTGAAATACTGTTTAGTGCTTATTTTAAGAATTGGTAATCTGGATACCTAATATCAAATTCTCTTTGGCAGCTAAGAGTCCAATTCTATTATTCTCTATTCGATTTTATAGTCATATAGGTTTCTTTAGAGGCTTCCTTTAAAGCCTTCTACTCTTTCTTCTGATCTTTGACAACCTTTATATATTTTGTAACAAAAAATTAAAAGTTAATTAGCTTCCCATAAAATGAAAAAGGATGATAAGGATCATTCTAGATTATTTTTGAAAGGGGTATGACAGAGACTATTTTGCAAATTACTTTACTATTTGGTATAACTTTCATTTATGAGTGCAACTTTCTTCCATGTGGTCAGGACCTGTAATTTCAGTGGTGTACAGAACTTCCAGAGAGAAAATTCCCTCTACCAGATGCAGATCAAGGTCCTAGGCACTGAGGGGTCAAGGGACCTGTACAAAGATCAAAGAGTTAGTATGCGGCAAATGGCAAGACTTAAAACCCAGGTCTGTCTGACTCTGAAGCCAGGCTCTCATCTCCTAAGCCATATTGCCTCTCCTCTTCTTCACAATACCCTTTTCTTGTGACCCTGGTCAAACACATTCTATAAATCATCCCAAACAGTGATAGCTCTGCCACAGATCTATATGTGTGAATAGACAGGACATCAGACACACTGATCAGTCTACATTTTTTATTTTCTCAATTCTGTGATAAAGAGATTAAATCTACCTTGCCCATCTTTAGATTTAATCACCAAAGGGGAAAACATCACTTAACTCACAAGTTGGGAGGTCTGTAACCCATGTGTACTAGAGTGAGTAACAAATCAGAATTTACTGACTCCCTCCTGGGTGGTCCTAAGAAAAGCGACTGTTGTGATTGGACATGTAAACTAAGAGGAGGGCACAGGAAGTGACACAAAAGAGGCCCCTTTAAAAAGGGAGTTGAGTGAACACAGGGCTCTCTTCTGGTTTGTGACCAGGACTTGAAGCTCTGGACCTCTGTGAGATTGTTCTTAAATCTTCCTTTTGGAATTCCATGTGGTGAGTGTAAAGACTGAATCTTCCTGAACTTCTCTTAAGGAACTTCCTTTTTAATAGAGACTCTGTGGCTGAAGCTTTTGCTTTGTTCACCTCCAAGGCCCTTCAGGCCTCTGAATTTCTGGCCTTGGAATCAAGGCTGGATTTCCCTCAGCTGCGGGTTAATTAGATCTACCTGGATTGAACTAGGGGATCAGAGCAAATTACCTTGTGTGTTAGATTACTTATCCTACCTTATCCTCTCTCTCATTTCCTTATTTCTTCTTCCTTTCCTCATTTGTAAATAAACTTGCATAAAAGTCATTTTGACTTGAGGTTATTCTTCAATTCCCTGGTGACCAACCTTTTAATATTTACCCAATCAAATCCCCCTTTTACTCCTTACAATACCAGCATTACTGGTTATTTTTCTTAAAAGAAAAATATTAAAACTTTATAATTCTAAGGAACTTGATGAAGCAGATTCTTACTCTAATCTTAGTTTCCAAAATGTTTATGAACGTTAATTATGAAGATGTTCCCACTAATATCCATAAATATAATGATTTTCCATTAACTAGCATATGTATGCTACCCATTCTCAGTTCTTACCTTTACCTTATTTTCTTAAATAAAATTTTAAAGTATAGCAAAATTAAGACTTTAGAAAACATTCAACAAGTTTATGAAATGAATTCACATTTCTGAAATTGAGATCTTCTATGAGAAAGAATCCAGCTGATGTTAGGTGTGATGTATAGGAATGGGATGAAAGACACTATATAACACCACTGTACATACATTATGAGTAGCCTGTGGGATCCAGAGAATGGAGGATACACCATATACAGAACCTCCACTCCCTCACAGAGGTGCATTTGTCCCCCGTAGTTCCCAGCCGTTTTCTCATATCTGTAAGAATATAATAAGAAAATGCGTAACATGCCAGATCCAAGAGAGGACTGATGCATGTGGTTGGAGATTCTCTTCCTATAAATGTTCCAAATACTCTGATCTTCTCTTCACCATTGTGTAAGCTAAAAAAATCAAGCTTTCTAAGAGAAAGTAAAAACTAAAAGAACACCAGCTTTTTTTTTTTTTAAAGAGAAATATCTTAAAGGATGTTCTTGATGAGAATATGGTCAGAATACAAAAGTTTAAAGCTCTATGTTTTTGGAATTTAGTATTCATCATTATAGTCCTTCAATGACTCCCCCCCTCAATTTATTCAATAAAAGGCAATTAGCTCAATTTTTGTTTTCAAGTGTGGTTATTATGTTTTTTTTAAAATAAATGCTTCTGCAATTGGATGGAGATTTTTGAGAAGTATATGAAAACTAATAAAGTTTCTGGGAAAAGAAGACTAAAAAGAAAGGAGTCTAGTAAATTAAAACACTTGTCAAGAAACAACTCTGATCTTAGGATGAAAAAGCTAAATATTGTTTCATAATGAGACTAAATGTTTAGGATGTGCAATTTTTTATTTTTCAGGCAAATCTGATCCAGTGCTGGATTTTTATTTACAGCTATCTGTGATTTTGCAAGCCAGTGAAGTGCTATGGTAAAAAGAGAAACAGTAAAATCACATACATCAAGTTTTTTTTTTTTACCTGACTAAGAATTGTTTCTACTCAAAGGATGAATACATTTCAAAGGCTGAATTTTCATAAGACTTTAACAAACAGAATCAATGTGGCATGATCCTTCTTTTTTCCTTAAATCAATATTTTTGAGGGTCTTGCTATCTATCTATAGTACACATATAAAATCTTAGAGATATAAGTATATAGTCAATTCATGATCACTGAGGAAATGACAATCATAATTCAGAGGAATAGGAACCAATCTAGAACTGTTCTTAAATTATTTTGTCAAGCATTTTGGTACTTAGTGAACTTTTAAGAAACTCCTTTGAATTATGAATAAATTTTACTTTCCTCCTTTTGATATTTAAGAATTTGCCCAATATTATTTCAACTTCCTGATTTCACAGCTACTTATTTTTGCTATCAAAATAAATCCATAGTCCTACTCCTTTTCCTTCTCTTTTTTGAAAATCTGACACTAAGCATTAGTTTGGTCCCATATTTTAGTCCTTTTGTCTCTTATTTCCCTCTTACAGTTGCTGATTTTGATCCATGAATCATGGTATGAAGATTTTAGTGAGGATCATTGTGATTTATCACCCCTAACTGAAACCTGTGACTTTTCTTGCCTTCTCCTTCTAAATTACTCTATTTATTTTGCAAATATTATGTTTTTACTTACATGTACATACATGTTGCTTTCCCAAATGGACTGTAACTTTTGTAAAGCAAGGAACGCTTTTGTCTTTGTCATGTATCCCTACTTCCTAGCATAGTGCTCAGCATATAAGTGCCTA
The DNA here is from genome assembly GCF_016433145.1 of Gracilinanus agilis. NCBI lineage: Eukaryota > Metazoa > Chordata > Mammalia > Didelphimorphia > Didelphidae > Gracilinanus > Gracilinanus agilis. The sequence continues at coordinate 150,717,190 of NC_058134.1, forward strand.
TTGAATGAATGGAGTAACACGTAGAACCTACCTGAACTCTGTAAGAGAAAACCTACAACATATCTGGCTACCATTCCTCACCATACGGTCTAAAGGCAGATGACACTCATATAATAAAATGCAATTGACCATTACAATCCAAGAAAGCAATTATGCTAAATGGTTTAATGTGACATTATGTTATAATGCCACATATTAATTTGTTTTCTGTCCTATGGCAAGTGGAGCTAATAAGATCATATATATATATAGATCAGGATAGATCTACCAAACTGTTTCTCCCAAATCTGAAAAGGTTACCATACTCTTGTCCAAGCTTTTCATAATATAAGCAGAAATCTAAGCTGAATTATGAAATACTATATCCCAAAAGATGAATAAGCTGTGCTAAGCTGCATTATAATCAATAGCCATTATATATTCTCAAAACAAGGAATACATTAATATATAAGAATTCTTTGAAGACCATTTACTTTTTGCATTTAAAATCAAAACTTTAATAACTATTATTTTTACCAATAACATATTGGAATAGTTTTTAACAGGGAAAAGAGCAACTTGAATATAATAATTTATCTGTCATCTACTGCACCCATCATTATTTTCTTTGATTGTCTTCATTTTTTGCTCCTCCACATGAATTTTGTTATTATTTTACCTAGTCCTATAAAGTATCCCTTAGATAATTTGATTGGCACAACATTAAAACAATAAATTAACTTTCATATATACTTTTGTCATTTTTATGATGTTAACTCATGCTTACATTAATATAATATCCTGTTAGGTAAATAACTTAGGAATAATGTAACTCTTGCTCGAAATGCCTTGCTTTCTTATTTTTTTTTAAATTATGCTCTAGTCATCTGAACAAATGGCATACAATAAAATTACTAATAACAGAACTTTTGATTGTCTGTGAAAATAACTATACAATTAAAATGGAGTTGTCTAAGTTCTGGGAAGCCTGCGATAACTAAATAACAAAACAAAATACAGTAACAAAGAGCATTTATGTAACCCAAAATGACTAAATTATTACACAAACATAGTTTCACTTCAGAGATACCAAAGTAGCAACAGGGCGATAGTGTCGGGTGAGTGAGGCCTGAGAAAAAGCACCTGTATTTGGTTAGGCAGTCACTCAAAAATGATCTAACTGTATTTATGCCTTGAGGCAGAAACATGGAATAGAGAGATTTTATTTCAAGCTTCTTTCCAGCTCTATGAATCTCCACAGAATTTGTGATCCAAAACATTCATAAATATGTATCTAAATGCTGTAGTAAATTCAGAGGGAAAAAGCATATATTAGTGATGATTATATATGTGCGTGCTCCTGTGCTTGTGTATATTAATACTAGCATTTGAACACCATACACTCTTTCCAGTGTTGGTTAAGAAGTTTTTGAAACTACTGTAATGCAGGATTTATTGCATTTGCAATATTACCCTAGGCAATCCTGTCAGCAGAATGGAACTCTGACCTGGCAGGTGCCATCCCAAGTGCCAACTGACAGTTGGTCTGTGACTATATAAGGCCCTACAAACCCAACCTTGGGGTTCTGATTTTCTTTGAACTCACCCAGACACCCAGCTACCCCTGATCTTCCCCTTGGGGACCCCAGGAGGGATTGAAGGAGGGGGGTTGTGGAATGTGGGCAGGAATTAGTTTAGAGTAGCCTAGTGCTTAGAGACATCCCTAGAACAACTCAACAACTTCATCTGTTTAGCTTGTGGGTCAAATAACATCAGGCCAGTGTCAAGTTATCTCTGGCTGAGGGCTGGTTCCCTCAGCCTAAGCAGATCTTCCAGGTCCTTTGCCAACACTTGGCAGTTGCCCCTAGCAACAGCTTAACAAGACCTTAAACCCTCTTACCTTAGTTTTCCCTTTCCAGTTTAAATAAATTCCTTAGCCTAAATCTGTGAGTCCCTGTGATTCCTTCAACTTGAGGAAGGCTAAGGGGACTAAGGAGGGGAGGGAATTTTAAGGAGTTGAGGTTACTGTGAAGTGGAAGCTAAGCCTCCATTGTAGCCAGGAAGTAGAGTCCCATTTCCTGCAGGGTTCTGCTCTCACTCAATAGGAAGGCAGTTACTTCAGCAGGGAGGGGCCACCCACTTAACACCTTAAAGGAGCCTGCAGCTGGCAATGGAGATTCACTGGGCACCTCAGCTGAGGTTGCTCATCTCTGTTATCAACTAACTCCAAAATCTCCTGCTAGTTTAGTTACTGGCTCCCAGGCCCCTGGTGACTCACTTTTACCATCATCATCATATTATCCATTACACTATCATTTACCCGAGCTTGTTGGGCCTGCCTGCTTCCTCAGCTATAAAATGTGGAGGTTGGACTAATTGGCTTCTATGGTTCCTGCCAGCTAGATCACTGTCCCTGCATTCACCTACCCTCCTACAACAAGCCTTCTCTCAAGTAACTAAACTGTTAGTTTACTTACAGTAATGACATTTTTTCATTCAAACATCTGTATCTTTCTGTGATCTAGTAACCTACAAAAGAGGTTTATTTACCTTTCCTTTGGAGGAATTGCTAGGGGAATAAAAGCAAAACTTGAAAAATTATAGAATTTTTATAATTGTCTTATATATATAGTGCTACAAACTAGCCAAATAGTGCTAGAAGCCAACTGAACAGTTACCTCTTTATTTCTTTCTGGGACATTGAATTTAATAGTCTTTGTCTGGTTACAGACATTTAGAGATCACTAAGAATTTAGTCACTGTGACAAATTAAATGTTTTTTTTTTCCTCCAGAAAGACATCAAACAGTACTGTAACCTGCTTAAATCCCACACATCTCAGTTCTAGCTATATAGTTACTGAGACCATCTATTTATATATATATATATAAAGAGCATGTAATTTGCTAACATTTCTGAGTGTTCTTCTATCAATATATTTTAAAATATGCTATTATTCAAGATTCTTAGCTTAAAAATAGCATGCCACTTTGTTTAAACCTAGAAATTTAAATCACATCTAGTAGGAATGCTAAAAAGCATTGAAATATAAATTATTTTCCTTCAAAGCACATAAATTTGAATGATGAATTAATTAAAATATGAAGAATATCATTAATATTATAAGAACACATTTTGATGCTTTCTCTAGAACAATGCATTTAGAAGAATAATACAAGTCCTAGGAACCATTTTCAAAGACGATTTCACTATTTTTTACTTGTTGGAACTTGAAAAGAATCCACAAAAATATTGAATTCATGAAGAAGATTAGAACAATGGAAACAAATAGGTACATGTAGTTGATTTTTGAATTCAAGTGACATCTTTTTTTAGAGGTACTACTGAAGTAACCTAACACTAACTTACAACTCCCAATGAACAAATAATGAAATGAAAGTAAAATCACAACATTCAGCTTAACTTTATTTTATAAACTAGATATAAAAGGAATTAATTCAACTATAATATGATTTATGAATAAGTGGTTAAAGGATATGATCCAACAATTTTCAAGAGAGAAATTATAATCTCTTAACTATTATATTGATATGTTGCTCCAAATAAGGGACATACAAATTGAAACTCTGAGGTTTCACCACATCTCCAGCAAATGTATAAAGGTGGCAAGAGAGGGGAATAGCTAATGTTGGATGGGCTAAAGTAAAACAGACACACTATGGGAATTGGTCCATTCTGGAAAACAACCTGGAACTATATTAAGAAAGTGAATGACTAAAATGTTCATAACCCTTGACTCAAAGTTCCCACTATTTTATGTATATACCAAAAATAATTTTTAAATGGTCCCAAGTAAAAAAGATTCAAAATATTCATAGCAATACTTTTTTGGTGTGAGTTTGCAAAGAATTAGAAACAGTCAGTGGGAGAATTTCTAAATACTTTCTGGTACATGAATATAATGGAATACTACTGTACTGCAGGCAACTATGAATATGAAGAATTCAGAGAAGCATAGGAAGACTTAGAGAAATTTAGCACAATGAGGTAAACAGAACCAAAAAGCAACATATACAATAAAACTACAACATCGTAAATGAAAAGAACAAGATCTATAGTGCTTTGCAAATAATAAGCGCCTAATAGATGCTTTTTCAATTCTTTTCCCTGGAAAAGCAGTAAGATATGTTTAGTTTCCTTCTTTGCAGATGGGATTGAGGTGGGGGATATTAATATAGGACATTTTATATGCTGTTAATATATTGGTTAATTTTGATTTATTGCCTCCCCCCCCTCATTTTTTTCTTTTCTTTTCTTTTTTCTTTTTTTTTGTTACAAGAGATGGCTTGGTTGGGAGGGAAGAAGGAGGGATATGCTTGGAAATGAAGTCAATGTAAAAGAGAGATTAATAAACATTAACTTAAAAAATACAAAAGGTAATTAATGAATAAACCTACAACATTTAGTTCAATTTCTGAACAGTTATCTAGAAAATGTGCATTTATTTATTTATTTTTTAAACCCTTAACTTCTGTGTATTGGCTCCTAGGTGGAAGAGTGGTAAGGGTGGGCAATGGGGGTCAAGTGACTTGCTCAAGGTCACACAGCTGGGAAGTGTCTGAGGCCAGATTTGAACCTAGGACCTCCCATCTATTTAGGCCTGACTCTCAATCCACTGAGCTACCCAGCTGCCCCCTCTGCATTTATTTTTAATCAATACATCTATCAATTCTAGAATATGAATTGCTTTGTTATTCTACTATCAAAAATAGATATATGCTTCAATAAATAGAATTACATTAATGAGTTCTTTAACAAACAAAACAAACATTTCAAGAAATGTTTATTAAGCACCTACTACTGGCAAGTAGGAATTAGGGATATAAAGATAAAACACAGACCCTGCTCTCAAGGAACATATAATCTAATAAAAGGAAACAAAATGTATTTAAGTAGCTGATAAAGGAAAAATGTAAACAGAACAAAGAAGACATTCAGGCAGAGTACTACTAGAAAATGGGATTATTTTAGTTGGGACATTAGAGAGGGGAGAACCCTTTAAAGCTTTAATAATAAATTAGAATTTCAGCAGATAGATAGAGACAAGTCAATTTTGGACACAGGGCAGGAATCATGGAAATGGCAAGAGACAAAGGCTTTTCCTGACTTCAAGATGACCATGAAGTATAAACACTAGTTCAGTTTGGCTTGAATATGAACAAAGGCAGAATCAGATCAAAGCTTAAAAGGTAGATTGAAGCCAGACTTGGAGGCATTCAATGCTAGAGTCAAAGTTTACAGTTTATTGGGTAGGCAGTTGAAAGCCACTGAAGCTTTTTAAATGGAGGGATGACATAAAATATTACAGTTATTACTTGGGCATAAGTATAAAGTTATACTGTTGGCTAAGATTAAATTTGGCTTACTCCAACAGATTTAAAGATATTTCCTTTTGTAAAATGTAACAGGCACTCATGAACCATAAAATCCAATTATAATTTAAACAATTGAAGACTAAAAGCACATATTACAAGGATTAAAAAGGAAAAAAGCAAATCCTCTATGTCATAGTTACTGAATTGGTGACTAAAGGAAGTGACTTGCTGCAGCTGAGAAGAAAAAAGAAGAAGAAGAAGAAGAAGAAGAAGAAGAAGAAGAAGAAGAAGAAGAAGAAGGAGGAGGAGGAGGAGGAGGAGGAGGAGGAGGAGGAGGAGGAGGAGGAGGAGGAGGATGAAAGAAGAAAAAGAAAGAAGGAAGAAAGAAGAAGAAGAAGATGATGATGATGGAAGGAGAAGGAGGAGGAGGAGGAAGAGGAGGAGGAAGGAAGAAGAAAAAAGAAACATTTTTATTGTTAATTGTATTTTATATTGTCTAAATTTTCCCACTAACCCTCCCCCCTCCCACTCACTTATCTTAGTAGGTAAACACAGATAACACCTAATTAGAAAGGAAGGAAAACATTTCTTAAGCACCTACTATGTGTCAGGCACTGTGCTAAGAACTTTATAAATATTATCTCATTTAACCCTCATAATAGCTGTGAGATAAATGCTAATTAGCATCCCCATTTTATAACTGAGGAAACTGAGGCAGACAGAGAGGTTAAGAGACTTGCCTAGGTTACATAGCTAGTAAGTATCTGAAGTTAATTCTGAACTCAGGTCCTCCTGACTCTAGGCCCAGTATTCATTATCCACTATGCCACCTCTAGCCAAGGGTCAGCTTAACATGTTCTCATAAAATTAAACTCACATAAGACTGAGAATTAAGATCCCTTTTAAAAGTTTGTTTAATTATTTATTTAACTAATAATCAACTTTACTTAGTCCTTCATCTAAAGACTTTTCTATCTGGTTTCTGTTTTGATAGAAAGTCAAAATAAAATAAAATAACAACATTAACCATAAATTTTTGGTTCAGTATTTCATTTTCTTCTCTTTTATTATGCTATATATAAATATAATGATTCCAGTAACCCAGGAACAAAAACTGAGAAAAAGAAAAGGAGTGGAATCCCCTGATTTCCCTGTCCTCTGCCCATTTTGTTGAGATGATAAAGGCATGAAAAAGTTTTGTTTATCAACATTTTAATTAAAAGAATGTGGCCTTCTGCACAAATCCTGTGGAAAGGATTCATGAGGCCTCAATCAATAAACATTTATGAAGAATCTACTATGGGCCAGGTACTATTTTAAATGTGGGAGATACAAAAACAAAAATGTAATGGTTTTTTTCCTTCAAGGAGTTTACATTATAAAATGAGTAGCTACAATTTATTAACCAATCACAATTATATATATATAAAATATATTAATTACTATTATTTTATTTGTAAAATAAATAGAAGGCAGATTGTTTATTTTGGGCTGGGCTAGAGGGGCACTACTGACTTGGGGCTAATCAGAAAAGGCTTCCTGCAGTAGGTGAGGGGGTAAACATCCCCCTAATTCACTGATGGGTTTGAGTTCTGTCAGTCACCTTCATTAAGGTAAACCACTATCCTGGTTTAGTCCACCTGCCATGATGGTTTTACTGGAGTGTGGCTGCTGCACATGTGGTAGCTTTTTTGAGGCCCAGATGAGAGACGAGTCCCAGGCGGACACCAAAGGTGGATGAGCAGTCAGCCTTGCAAATGGCTTGCAAGCTCTCACGCCAGACGTGCTAGTCCTCCCTGAACAGACATCCCATATGCCACCAGCACTGTAACAGTACTTGGAGTCTTATGTGTGACAGTCAACAACTAGTCCAGTATGGCTGGACTATAGATGTTGTGAAGGGGAAGAAGCACCTAATAAGCTATTACCCTGGACCAGGCTCTGTGCTAGACTCCAGAGATACAAAGACAAAAGCAAAAGCAGTTTATATTCTTAAGGAGTTTACAATTTAGCCAAGCGAGACAACATGTACATATATGGGCTTACAAACGGATACAGTTATTTTTAGGGGAAACTTGCTAGCAGCTGGAGCCATCAGGAAAACATTTATTAGAAGGGGGGTTTTCTGAGAGACTGGCGGTGGAGACAGGGTGCATTCTGAGAGTGGGGTTCAGCCTGGTCAAAGGTGCCTTGGTGGAAAAAAGTGCCATCCATGAGAAGGAAGGTGAGTTTGGCTAGATCACAGTGTAGGTGGAGAAAAGCGCTGTATGCAGAAGTTGGGGTCAGGCTGTGAAAGCTTTTAAATGTCAAAGCAGTCTACATGATGTCTTAGACGAAATAGGAAGCCACTAGAATTTAGTAAGAGCCATTCCTGGTTGGTCAACCCCCGCCCCCCCAATTACACCACACATAAAAGCCAGCATGGGGGGTGGGGGCTGGGGGCTGGGGGCTGGCCTCAGTGAGCAATTGTGTTGTTCGGTTGTTTCTGACTCTTAATGATCCCATGGGCTTGTCCATGGAGTTTTCTTTGCAAAGATACTGAAGTGGTTTGCCATTTCCTTCTCCAATTCATTTTGTAGATAAGGAAACTGAGGCAAACAGTGTTGAGTGACTTGCCCAGTGTCACACAGCAATTAAGTGTAGAAGGTTAGATTTGAACTCAAATCTATCTGACTTCAGGCCTGGTGCTCTATCCACTGTACTATATAGCTTTCTCCAGAATCAATAAGTAATATTTGAGTTTAAATCTATCCTCTGACTCGCACTAGCTATGTGACTCTGGGCAAGGGACTTAACCTATTAGTTTTCTAGGAAATTCTAAGGCTTTAAATTTTTGTCCTGAAGTGGTAGAATGAATTTCTTAATCTGGAAGTTCCTTATTCCAGCAAAACCACAGGTCCAGCCCCTCTCCTTATTTCTATATGTGTGTATCATATAAACTCAGTAGATGATGATGCTCATTGAGCTTGGGTATAACGATTACCCCAACATCTAGCACATAGAGGTTTTGCATTTTATGAAAACTGGCTAAGCAGATATGTGAAGGGCAGAATTGGAGAGATGAAACTGGGAGAAAACTTAGGAGAAGAGTTCAGGTGAGGGCTGTACTCATGTAGTGGCTTTCTGAGTAAAGAAAATAAGGTTGAGAAGGAATATTGAAACCAGATTAGGAAAGGCTTTTACGGTAACAAAGACCCTTTGTGTATTAGGAAACTCTTTAAAAACCAGGACAAGAATTTTACAAATTAAAAAAGTCAAAAAGAGGTGGTCATCTATAAAAGACAGATGTGCTGATTTCAAATAAGGAATCTGTCAAAACAAATAAAACATAAACAATTCACTTAAAGAAAAAATGATATTGGGACATACTAACTTGAGAACATCACTAGCTTCATGTCTTCCATTCACTGCTTTTAATAGAATTGGTGACATATAAGAATACTATGATTGTACCTATCCACACAAGCTAATATAGGGAGCTAAAAAAAAGAAGATTATATTTAGGCAAAGCTATGTATGCCTGACTCAATTCGACTGCCTGTTTTCAAAATAACCTGAAAAAAATTTCACTCATTTGCATCTATCAGTATTACACAGATCTGTATTAATCTAGTAATTCATTTGGGAGTGCCTTACACTCTCTGACTGCTTTAAGAAATCAATCAAAGGAATTCAGTAGCATTTATGAACATCTCATTAACATTTGTAAGATGCATAAATAAAATGAACAAAATGTCAAATCAATCATGATTATTAGGAATGAGTTCATTGTAACTGTTTGAACATTAATGTTGTTACATAGTTTTTCTAGTATTAGACTTAGATTTGTTTTCTTCAGAAAAGTAGTTGTGAATGATACACAAATATGAGGTTATACTTTGATTAAAAACAGAGGATGAGGGGGCAGCTGGGTAGCTCAGTGGATTGAGAGTCAGGCCTAGAGACAGGAGGTCCTAGGTTCAAATCTGACCTCAGACACTTCCCAGCTGTGTGACCCTGCAAGTCAATTGGCCCCCATTGCCCACCCTTACCACTCTTCCACCTATGAACCAATACACAGAAGGTAAGGGTTAAAAAAAAGAGAGGATGATAAATGGATAGAACCAAATAAGAGAAATATTCATGGAAGTTTTGGGTCCCTTTAGGACCTGGCACCCTGGAACATTCAACAAATACTAAGAAGGGAAGCTGACAGGTAGAAATATGAATATGAAGAAAATTAGTAGTAGAACACTTCAAATAATCAATTTAGAGATGGAATGGCCTATAGACATAAACTCTAGTCCATCGCTCTACTGAAAAGAAAACCAGGGCCCACATTTTAATGAACTTCTTGTGCTAGGTAACCACAGGCAGCAAGTGCCAGGAACAGTATTCCAATCCAGGCTTCTGATTCCCAATGAAATCTATTGCTCTCCAGTATGCCAAGAGTAACTCCTTATCATGTGTGATTGATATTTTCCTTCTTCTTTAAAAGTCCTCTAGAAAGGATCTAACCAATGTCTTCTTTTGGCCATGTTAAAAGATTGTGTTTCCAAAAACAGGAAGGAGAAATTAATATTCACCTTTTTCAAGGATGATCAAATACATCACTGCTATCCCCAGCAAAGACTTGGGGGACTTAAGAAAGATGGTGTGACAATGCAGAAAGGAAGGTTGATGGATGTGGGGAGGAGACAACTGAAATGACACAAAAAGAAAAGTGTCTCTATCAATAGACTAGATTGGGTAAGATCTGAAGAGGATGGAAAAACAAGAATGATGACAAGCAGAATGTACCTCAGGAGAGATGAGAGGGGAACAGATTTCACTGGGCTAAATTAGCTTTTCCACCACTTCTTAACACAAATGTATAGTTTTCAGGTGAGATCAATAACAGATGCTCCAGAGAGCTGTTCTGCCATCACTTCCGATATCTCTGTTCATTTTCTCTCCCTGCCTCAGCCAGTGGTCTGCGTGTTCAAGTTTGGAGTTCAAATGCATGTGTGTGTGCTTGAAGGCCCATCTATGGTCTTGGAGATCCACTGCTTCACCCTGGACCTGCTTAAGGGTCCAGGCCACCTTCTCCGATGCGTGGCCAAAGTGTTCCTGGCCCTGCAGCCCGGAGTCTTCCAGGCATACTACTGCAATGAAGATGGGGACCTGATTGCCTTTTTCATTGATGAGGAGCTGGCCATGGCCACCTGCTACACTAAAGAAGAAATCTGGTGGATTTGCATTAAAGCACATTTTAGGCCTGGCCGTGATACTTTTGCCAACCTTATGCTTTGTTTGGAGTCCTGGATTTTCTGTAAGAATGCCCCAGATGCAAGATAACAAGATAATTTGCCCATCTAGACTCAATCCTGCTGACTGGCTAACCTGACATGGAAAACCAATGCCACCTTTTGGAAAGCTGCATTTCCCTGGAGAGGACTTAAAAATATATATTTTATTTAAAATTTTCCAGTTACATGATTCATGTTGTCTCCCTCCTCCTCTTCCCTTACCCACCCCTCATCTCCCCCTGCCGCCGGAGTTAACAGGTGATTCTACTGGGTTATACATGTACTATCACTCAAAACATATTTCCATATTATTCATTTTTGTAAGAGGATCTTGTAAAACCAAAGCCCCAAATAATATACCCAAATAAAGAAGTGATAAATAATGGATGCTCCAAACTTTCTAGACAATGAGCAAGTGAGGTTATCTCTAAGGACACAGAGTCCATACAAAAAATCACCGAACTCTACATTTATTCACATAACTATGCCATGGATACTTTTATAGGAATAACAAACAGAAAACCACAATAGCTGAACACACTTTTTTTTCTTTTTAAAGCTCTAGACCTGTGACTATATCAATGTAGGGAACTCCCTTCACTGATGCAGATCCACAAATTATCTTTAACATACTCTCTGTAGGACATCTAAGGCACGAGCTCAATGATTTGATTAGTTACAGAACTCTTCTGTCTCACAGGCAGCATTTGCCCCCAGATGTTCTTGACTCTAAGGTCATTTGCCCTCTATCCACTATGCAATGCTACACAACACACTGCTAAGGTAAAGACCTGATTTTGTAATAATGTTGTATTTACTTGAATATTGTTCTTCAAAGATTAAAAAAAGGACTCTTTTTCCTCTTTTTTCATCTACACCTGGGAGCCACTGCTTTTTCATTAAAATCTGGTGACCATGTGAGCTCCTTGAGGGCACCGATTGTCTTTTGTTTCTTTATCCCAGATATTAGTACAGTGTTTAGCATATAACGAGGACTTAAAAATGCTTATTGACAGCCCATTAAAAATTTAGTTATATCAAAATTAGAATCCTCTTCTACCAAGGCAGTTGGCAACCCCTTTCAAGCACAGTAAATATCTTCAAGGGCTGTAGGGGACCACAAAAACTTATCAATCTTTTGGTGATAAATAAGCCTTTTTGAACCTGATTCCAGTGGACCTCAGGTAACATTTTGTACTCATTGCCTTTCTTGCTTTTGGACTCTCCCCTCTCTAATCCATTTTCTAACATAGCTGTCAAAATCATAGTAGCCAAAGTAATTTGATGGCATAGGTCTGACCAAGTCTTCCCTGGCTCACATATCTTTGGTGGTTCCCTATTTTCTCTAGGATAATTTCTCCAGCCTGGATTTCAAGACCCTCCCCAATCTGACTCCCATCTGCCTTTCTCTGCCTATTTGAAATTACTGCTCTTGAAGCACTTTACATCCAGCTAAACTGTATTACGAAGTATGCCTAATCTCTACATTCCAACTCTCAACATTGTAAACTTGCACAAACTGTCCCGGATGCTTCGAATGAATTTCCTCCTCATCTTTCATCCTCTTGGAATGCATGGCTTCCTTCAAGGCACAGCTCAAGCAGTAACTCCTGTTACAATACAGCTCCTGATGTCCTTATTTGATAATGTGCTCTCAAATTACCTTGTATTTACTTATGTGTGCACATATTATGTCCCCCCCTGAAGTTGATTGTAATGTTCCTTAAGAGTAGAAACTATTGTAGTTTGTCTTTATACCTCCAAAGACTAGCACAGTGCCTGAGCATGCCCCAGCGAATCTGTAAACTCACAACCATAGGCTATTTCCTATAAAAAAGCAGATTGCCAACCAGCCATGGCCTTTCATTTTGAGTACTGTTTATGTCCTGCCAAAGTTACTACACAGGAGATGCATCCAATTGCCGAGTGCCTCCCTTCTGGTATGGATCATCTCAGCAATTTTCTTACCATATGACTAGCTCATTCCCTTTGGTCACACATCCCTCTGATGACAACCCTTGTACTGCTTCTCTCATGTAATCCTTGGTGGCTAAGGTGTTCAGCTTACTAATGTCTGCCCAAATGCTGCTTTACTGCCTTTTGGAAAACTTTAAACTGATAGACATACTGCATCAGAAGGAATATAGTTAAAAAAGAAAATACTTTGTTTTAAGAAAAAGCTTTATGTTTTTAAATATCCTAGTAATTTCCCAAAATCAATTCAACTCTATCTTCACCTGTATGACTTTAGGGTCATCTATCTTTCTTTCTTTCTTTCTTTCTTTCTTTCTTTCTTTCTTTCTTTCTTTCTTTCTTTCTTTCACCCTTACCTTCTGTCTTAGAATTAATACTATGCAGTATTGATTCAGAAGTGTGGTAAGGACTAGGCAATTAAGTGACTTGACCAGGGTCACATTTAGCTAGGAAGTGTATGAGACCAGATTTGAACCTGGGATCTCTTGCCTCTAGGCCTGACTTTCAATCTACTGAGCCACCCAGCTGCCCCCTCAGCTCATTTTCCAAATAGTGTCTGTCCAAATGTTTGCTGAATTGAATTACCAAGCCCATCCATACTCAAAGAACTTAGGAGGATAAAGCTTTTGAAAAAGTCTATGAGAACTCAGGCTTACCTCCAAGCCACAATGATTCAATGAAGGACTTTAATGAAAGAAAGAGTAATTCAGATGGATTAAAAAATCAACTATTTGAGTATATAAAGTATACATATTATTTATTATATACCATGTATGGTAATGTGAGAATAATCACAGTATGGTTATTTATCAGATAATATGGAATATAAACATTTCACTTATGAATGGGGAAATGTAACTCATCTAACAACCAATAGGAGAGTTTTAAAAAAGGTGGACCATATCCCTTAGTAAAGAAGAAATAACATTTGGAAGCTAAAGTGAAATTAAAAGAAGAAATGATTCTTAGAGTTAGAAACTTCAGTCAGAGTTGATTCTTCCCTGGCCCTCAGCCCTCACATACAAATCTACCAATTCCGGTCAGTTCAACCTCTATAGTTTCTCTAAGCATTTGTAATTCCTTTCTGTTCTCAAGCCAGGCCCTCACCAATTCCTGCCTGGGCCCTTGTTATCTCTGCCTCCAGTTTTTCCTCTCTCCAATACATCTTTCACCCCACTGCTGTAGTAATTTTCCTAATGCATAAATTTAATTATATTACTTCCTTTGCTTAAAAAACTTCAATGGCTTCATATTGCTGATCAAATAAAATGCAAACTTCTTAACCTTCAAAAACCTTCACAAATGTGATCTTAAACTAATTTTCAAGCCTTCTTTCACATTCTTCCCCCTTCACTTGTTCTTTGTTGCAAACTGAAGGACATATATTTTTGATCTTATTCTGGCCTTTCCTACATAGCTAGACATTCATATATGCTATTTTCTGTTTCTAGATGAAACTCTTCCACAATGCTCCTTATTATTATTATTTTTTACTCTTCTGCCACACGTGACACTGTTGACCACTCCCTCCTTCTAGATATTCTGTCTTGTTTGGATTTGCATGTGACTGCTCTATCTTGGTTCTCTTCTAGTCTCATTGATGTTCCTCAGTCTTCTTTGCAAAATCATCAGCTATGTTGTGAAATCTTGTCAATTTTATCTTCATAATATCTCTCAGATCTGTCCCCTTCTCTCTAATCACACCAAATGCTCTGGTTCAGATCCTTTTCACCTTTTATCTGAACTATTATAGTAATCTCTTAAAAGGTCTACCTTCTCTTTTCTCCAACCCATCCTCCACATAGCTGCCAAATTAATAATATGCCTTAAGCACAGATCTGACCACGATGTGTTGGTTGTGACATGATCATGCTGACTATTATTAGGAAACTTTGCTGGCTCCCTATGGCCTCTACAACATTTCACTTTCTGTATACAATGTTCTTCTGGTTCTGTGCATTTTGTTCTACATCAGTTCCTGGAGGTCTTTCCAGTTCACACGGAAATTCTCCAGTTCATCATTCTTTTTAGCACAATAGTGTTCCATCACTATCATATACCACAATTTGTTCAGCCATTCCCCAATTGAGAGACTCCCTCATTTTCCAGTTTTTTGCCACTATAAAAAGCACAGCTATAACTATTTTTGTACAAATATCTTTCCTTATTATCTCTTTGGGGTACAAACCCAGCAATGGTAAGGCTGGATCAAAGGGTATGCAATCTTTTAAAGCCCTTTGTGCATAATTCCAAATTGCCTCCAGAATGATTGGATCAACTCCACCAGCAATGCATTAGTGTCCCAATTTTGCCACAACACCTCCAACATTTATTATTTTCCTTTACTGTCATATTGGCCAATCTGCTAGGTGTGAGGAGGTACCTCAGAATCATTTTGATTTGCATTTCTCTAATTATGAGAGATTCAGAACATGTTTTCATGTGCTTATTGATAGTTCTGATTTTTTTATCTGAAAACTACCTAGTCATGTCCCTTGACCATTTGTCACTTGGGGAATGGCTTGATTTTTTTGTACAATTGACAGCTCCTTATTTGAGGAATTAGGCCTTGGTCAGAGGTTTTTGTTATAAAATTTTCCCCCCATTTTGTTGCTTCCCTTCTAATTTTGTTTGCATTGGTTTTGTTTGTACAAAATCTTTTTAATCAAAATTATTGATTTTACATTTTGTAATATTCTCTCTTACTTGGTCTTAAATTCTTTCTTTTCCCAATTATCTGACAGGTATACTCTTCTATGTTCACCTAGTTTACTTATAATTTCCCTCTTTATATTTAAGTCATTTACCCATTCTGAATTTATCTTGGTATAGGGTGTGAGATGTTGTTCTAGACCTAATCTTTCCCATACTGTTTTCCAGTTTTCCCAGTAGTTTTGTCAAATAGTGGATTTTTGCCCCTAAAGCTGGGATCTTTGTGTTTATCAAACACTAGCTTGCTGAGGTAATTTACCCAAGTCTATTCCACTGATCCTCCCTTCTGTCTCTTAGCCAGTATCATATTGTTTTGATGACCACTGCTTTATAGTATAGTTTAATATCTGGTACTGCTAGGCCACATTCCTTCATGTTTTTTTTTTCATTAGTTCCCTTGATATTCTTGATCTTTTTTCTTCCAAAAGAACTTTGTTATAATTTTTTCTAATTTCAGTAAAAAAAGTTTCTTTGTAGTTTGATAGCTATGGCACTGAATGAGTAGATTAATTTAGGTAGGATTGTCATTTTTATTATGTTAGCTCATGCTACCTCTGAGCAATTAATGTTTTTCCAATTAGTTAGATCTAGCTTTAATTGTGTGGAAAATGTTTTATAGTTGTGTTTATATAATTCTTGTGTTTGTCTTGACAAAAAGATTCCTAAATATTTTATATTGTCTAGGGCAGTGATGGGCAAACTTTTTAAAGAGGGGGCCAAAGCAAAGGAAACGCTCATCTGTCAGTCTATTTCTAAGAGAACTCTTTCAAAGTTTCATTGTATTGTATCCTACTCATTGTATTCATCAGATTAGGAATAATGTCATGCAGCTGGATAGAACATTTCAGGGTGGGGGGGCACATCTGGCTCACAGGCCATAGTTTGCTTATCACTGGTCTAGGGTGATCCCTATGGACTCTAGATAAACTATAAACCCATGTTCTTGGTAGGCCCTTACACTATGGCTCCAATCTATCTTTTCAGGCTAAAAAATATCACTCCTGGGGCAGCTGGGTAGCTCAGTGGATGGGGCAGCTGGGTAGCTCAGTGGATGGGGCAGCTGGGTAGCTCAGTGGATTGAGAGCCAGGCCTAGAGACGGGAGGTCCTAGGTTCAAATCTGGCCTCAGACACTTCCCAGCTGTGTGACCCTGGGCAAGTCACTTGACCCCCATTGCCTACCCTTACCACTCTTCCACCTATAAGTCAATACACAGAAGTTAAGGGTTTAAAATAAAAAAAAAATTAAAAAAAATATCACTCCTTCTCAAGCACTATGTTCTTGATGAACTGGACTACTTCGTTATTTCTTGCATATAATATTCTACATCCTGCCTCTTCCTTCCTTCCTTCCTTCCTTCCTTCCTTCCTTCCTTCCTTCCTTCCTTCCTTCCT